>NC_069735.1:17495953-17656259 GCF_027358585.1 Pangasianodon hypophthalmus | reverse complement strand
CATTGTGGACGACCCCACACACCCCTCACACACACTCTTCACCCTCCTGCCGTCTGGTAAACGGTATCGAAGCATTCGGGCCCTCACAACCAGACTGTGCAATAGTTTCTTCCCTCATGCCATCAGACTCCTCAACACCTAGAACTGGACTGAAGGAAGGAACACACACACACATACATATACACACATACACACAACTGAACATCTTCCATGCACATGTTTTACACATGTTTTGCACATGTTTTATGCTGCTGCTGCTACTATTATGTTTACACATAATACATTATGTTTACATTACTTCAGTTATTTATATCAAACTCTGTATTATTTGCACTATTGTCACTTGGTCAATTTCAAACAGAACTGCGTACTGGTTGGTGTTGTAGTTACTGTACTGTCTTGTTCTGTCTTGTGCGTCCGCACGTTTGCACTTGTGCACTTTATGTTCAATTTATGTAGTCCCCGTAGTTCTGTGTCGTTCTGTGTTGTCTTATGTAGCACCTTGGTCCTGGAGAAACGTTGTTTCGTTTCACTATGTACTTGTATATGGCTGAAATGACAATAAACTCCACTTGACTTAAATGCGTGTAAAGCAGTTCTTTCCACATGACTGAGTGAAATAAACTGAACAGCTCCTCCTTCAGGCCAAAGGAGTCACAGCAGGAGATGGTCATAGAGAGAAACTCATTAACCCAGTGTTAATTATGGCTTTACAGGACTGTGACACTGATACACACCGGCATGATTAAGTAAAAAAAAAAAAAAAAAAAGATGGTCATTTGTCATACACACTTCAATAAATGACCTCATTTAAAGACACACTGCATCTCAATGCAGCATGGTATACATGATAAACACTATATATTTATATATTTGACTGAATCTTGTAAGACATATTGAGGATGAGCATTCCTTTTTATTACGCTGAGTTACAAATAAAGGAAAAAATAAACCAACAAAACAAAATAATGCTAAAGTAACAGATATATACACCAAACAAAGTAATAAACAGTAATAAAATACACTTAGGTTTAGGGGTAAATATTTAAAATATTCCAGCATACTCTATATGATAAACATAAAAAGATAAAGTATAAAAATACAGTATAACCATATATTTATACATTATAAATCAACACAACAATTATCATATAGCATGTTATAGATAAGGGATTTCACCCCTGAACCTAGAGAAATGATGAACACCCCCTTAACATGAAATTTCAACTTGGGGTAGTCTTCTCAAGTACCAGTTCCTTCCCCTTTTACGGAGTTACAGCACAACAACACGGCCGCTCGTTCTGTGAACAGTGTAAAGTTGGTCTTCTCTACTTTTAAATGAGTTTAAAGCAGTACTGGCTTTAGATCAGTTAATATATAGACAGTATAGTTTTGAGAAGGTAATCATCAACATTACAGTAATCACTAATGTACTCTAGCTTATTGCTAAGCTACTCACTGTTGTCTGCTGTAAGTGCTGTGATGCAATTTTAGTCCAAAATGTTGCATGAATGTTTATAGGGAACAGAACCAATAGTGCGGTTATAGTAGCTGTTTATGAGCTTCTACTCTGACAGAACAAACAAAAGACACGCTTTTATGGAGATGTCCATGTTTTTTTTTTTCTCCACTTTGCGAATTGCAAATTAGCTATCGATAAATGAAAAACAAATACATTTTTAGATTTCCAGTATGTACAGGCAGAAGTTTTATCAAAGTCTGGTGATGTTGATCATAATAAGCTGAATTTAACCAGGTGCTATATTTTCATTGGGCCTAACTGGATTTTGAGTTAGGATCCGCAAGTGAGTCACATTTACATTTACATTTATCTCATGGGGCTGAGGCTTTAAATATTCAAAATGTGAACGTTAGCTAACAGTTTAGTCCAAATATTTTTTTTAGTTATCCAATGTTCTCCAGTTACACTTGGTTGCACATGATATACACATCAAGACATCAGAAGGTATCAAAAAATAAAAAATAAAAAAGCTCATGTGGCATCTGGAGAGTTTCTAGAAGCTTTCCACTGACCAGGTGGGAGCTGTGGTGAGGTTGAATAAATGGGTGAATGTTGATTAATTCACTCTGCTGTAGATCACAGTGGGATCCTCAGCATTGGAAGGCCTGCAGAAAAAGAGTAAATGATCAGAGTAAGATCCAGCAGAAGATCATTTCCAGCTCTGTTGGAGTGGAGGAAACAGACGGGCTCCTCTCACCTGTAGTCAGCACCGGTGCGAGTAAATCTAATACTAGCGTACTGAACCTCCTTGTCCTCAGAGGCAGAAGCTTTCACAGCAGAACTCTCAGCGCTTCCGGGGTCACCGGCACTCCGGCGTACAACTCTGGCATACAGGACTTCATCCTGATCGGCTGATGCTGAATCAGGTACAGTGTTGATTGGATTTGTCATTGCTAAATTGGCATAAAGATCATCCTGAGGTGGGAGAACATGACATCACAGAGACAGAGGAGTGAAAATGGTGAACATCTACATCACAGTGTCGTAGAATTCTGGATTGTGATTGGTCAGAGGGTGTTGATTAATTTTCTATAACAGCAGCTCTGACAGTAGGGTGGCTGCAAATCACAGGTTTATAGTAATGCACTCATTCGTTATACGTTATCGTTTCTATAGTAACGGCTCATTCACAGGGGTGTGTACAGTGGATGCTGCACATAAACAGATTAAAAAATGGGTATAATCATTGATATGGTTAAGTCTTCTGTAAGGAGACATGTATTTAACATTTATGGAAGGAGTCTCCAGTGTCTTTGTAGCAGTCAGAGGTAAAGCTGTAACTTTAAGTTTTTTTGACATCTTCAGGACAGAGGACTTTACGCTTTGCAGTATCTGAGGGAACGACTGTTTATAGCTGCGATAACATAAATGTGAACAGGAACTAACTTGTTTCACGGATGTCCCACAACATTAAATGTAACTTTAAACAGATAAAAGTATGTAGTGTGGTACTGAAATAAATAAACAAGTAGAACTGGGGATGCCTCTGTCACATAAAGCAGGTGCAGGCGAGTTTAGGCCGATGCAAATGCAGTAAAGGTTTTACTGAAGAGAGGCAGGCAGACGAATCCAAAACGACAGACAGAATCAGCATCAATGAGTATGCGGGGGTCAGACAATCAGCAAACAGAGAACGCTGGGCAAAGGCAGAACACGAAAACCGAGAACTAAACGAAGTCGAGAAACCAGGAAAACAAACACAGAACAAAGGCTTGGTATGGATTAGGCCACAAAACAATGAAACAATACTTTGCAACTTTACAATGAACCAAAACCCAGACGTGTGCTGTCACGGTCCAAGCTGCATAACACGCTGACACTCAGCACGGTTATACCCGACTGCCACCACCGCCAGGAAGTCCAGTCCTTCTTGTCACTAATTTGTGTTTCTGATATATCAATAAAATATAATTCAAACAGGATGGAAGCTATGGATGAAAACATATTTCTGACATTTGACCTTGATGTGACCTTGACCCTGATTGGATCAATTCCAAAATGTATTCAAGTAAAAATCTATTCATCTACAGCTTATAATGTTAATGCCAAATAAACAAACACTCAACACTTGTTCTTGAGATTTTTTGCTTACAAGTTGTATGCACAGAAGGACCTAGTGGCGGGGGCAAAAAAATTGTAATCCCTGGCAAATCGCTGTTGTATAAGAGGAATAAAACAGTTAGGCACATGCTGTTATAGGAAATTAATCACAGTTGGGGTGGTAACAATAACTCACCACTCCATTGTTGGTTATTTTGCTATAATAGAAATACACTGGAGTTTTTAAATGATAGTATAAACACACTTCTCAACAATTATCTGTACATTTATTTACCTGTTTTGAACTTTGGTCTGCTGTTGAACCATTTCTTTTCTTTTTCCTGTTGAAAAAAAAAAAAACAACAATAAAATATCTACATTGAATGAAATATAATAAATCCATTAGTCCTGTCACAGTAAACATTAAACATACAAAATATGGCCAAAAGTATGTGCACCCCAACCATCACACCCATATGTGGTTCTTCCCCAAACTCTAACCACAAAGTTGGAAGAACACAATTGTATAGAATGTCTCTGTATGCTGTAGCATTACAATTTCCCTTCACTGGAACTAAAAGGCCCAAACCTGTTCCAGCATGACAATGCCCCTGTACACAAAGCGAGCTCCATGGAGACATGGTGTGTGAAGGCTGGAGTGGAAGATCTCAAGTGTCCTGCACAGAGCCCTGACCTCAACCCCACTGAACACCTTTGGGATGAACTGGAACACTGACTGCACCCCCAGACCTCCTCAACATCCCAACATCAGTGGCTGATCTCACTAATGCTCTTGTAGCTGAATGAACACAAATCCCCACAGCCACGCTCCAAAATCTAATTTAAAAGCCTTCCCAGAAGAGTGGAGCTTATTATAACAGCATAATAAAGATGTTCAACAAGCACATATGGGTGTGATGGTCAGGAGACACATACTTTTGACCATGTAGTGTACATAAAACTTGGTCAATTAAAAACAGGAGTGTTTACTAGAAAAATATTCAAACGTGCAGAGCTGTACAACAGAAAATATTGTAAAAATTCTGACTATGACCTCACTCCAATTTTTATATTAAGGTGAAAAAGAAATCTTGTATTTTCTTACCTTATAAACATGAAGGTGATAATCAGACAAACACCCACAAACACAACAGCCCCAACACCTGCGTACACACCTAAGCTCTGAAACCCTGTGTGGACGATGATGTGATAATGATTCAGTGTTAAATATTTATCAGTGTGATTCTGAGTTATCGATTTACATCATCGCTCTCACCGTTTAAAGTGACGGACACTGCAGCTGATCTCTCAGAGCCGTGCTTATTCTCAGCCTCGCAGTAGTACTGTCCACTCTGTAGAGCCCTGTAACTCTGTCCAGATCCTACAGGTGATGATTCTTTCTCCTTAAACCAGGTGTAGTTCTCCACAGGTGGGTTAGCATCACTGCTGCAGGTCAGAGTCACTGAACTGCCCTCCACTATCTCACCAGAGGAGCTGATGGACACTGAGACATTCTTTGGAGGATCTAAAATGGGTAGGGAAGTTAGACTTTAAATTAAATCTATGATAGTTTTATCTCTTATTGGCTGGGAGGAGATCTTCAGCTTTAACTTACACAGAACATTCAGTGTTACACCGATGGAGTCCTGATGTCCGACTTCATTACTGCACTTGCACTTGTACTCTCCACTGTCCTCAGTTCTGATCTTGGAGATGATGTAGGCCTTTCCTTTTGCTACTGATGTCTTCCCCTTAAACCAGGTGTAGATCTCTACAGGTGGGTTAGCATCACTGCTGCAAGTCAGAGTCACTGAACTGCCCTCCACTATCTCACCAGAGGAGCTGATGGACACTGAGACGTTCTTTGGAGGATCTAAAATGGGTAGGGAAGTTAGACTTTAAATTAAATCTATGATAGTTTTATCTCTTATTGGCTGGGAGGAGATCTTCAGCTTTAACTTACACAGAACGTTCAGAGTTACACCGATGGAGTCCTGATGTCCGACTTCATTACTGCAACTGCACTTGTACTCTCCACTGTGCTCAGTTCTGATCTTGGAGATGTTGTAGGTCTTTCCTTTTCCTACTGATGTTGTCCCCTTAAACCAAGTGTAGATCTCCACAGGTGGGTTAGCATCACTGCTGCAGGTCAGAGTCACTGAACTGCCCTCCACTATCTCACCAGAGGAGCTGATGGACACTGAGACGTTCTTTGGAGGATCTAAAATGGTTAGGGAAGTTAGACTTTAAATTCAATCTATGATAGTTTTATCTCTTATTGGCTGTGAGGAGATCTTCAGCTTTAACTTACACAGAACATTCAGAGTTACACCGATGGAGTCCTGATGTCCGACTTCATTACTGCACTTGCACTTGTACTCTCTACTGTCCTCAGTGCTGATCTTGGAGATGATGTAAGTCTTTCCTTTTCCTACTGATGTCTTCCCCTTAAACCAGGTGTAGATCTCCACAGGTGGGTTAGTATCACTGCTGCAGGTCAGAGTCACTGAACTGCCCTCCACTATCTCACCAGAGGAGCTGACGGACACTGAGACGTTCTTTGGAGGATCTAGAGAGTTCCATGATAAGAGTGAGGAAAGCAGTTCATGATCATAATCAGTGATTTTCTTGATTCCTTTACTTTCATTAAATATCATGTGCTTCATCATCAATTGAGTTACACTATATATAAGAAAAGATAAATAAAGCTCACATCTGACGCTGAGGGTTTGAGCAGGAGAGGGGAGATGTTCATATCCTCTTACAGCACAGCTATAACTGCCTGCATCCTCACTGCTGACCCGCTGCAGGTGGACTTCATTGCTCTTGGTGGTCTTTGTGGCTGTTTTTGTACCAGATGAATGTGGGATCAGTCAGACTGCAGGTGGTTTTACAGGTCAGAACGGCTGATTGTCCCTCTGTCACTTCTGCAGGAGTGATCACCTGAAGATCTTAAACAATGAGAGAAACATTAATCTGCTTCAGTGAATAATCTACCAGCTCGTTTCCCTCAATCAGTCCTTCACAGTTTTTCTGCAGATAAAGAAAATAAACTCTGTGTTTTCCTCAACCACCAGTAAAGCTAAAAGTTGTCAAACAAACAAATAAGCAAACAAACAAACAAATAAATAAATAGTAGGCCCTGATTTACTAAGTGTTTGTGCGTGTGTGTGTGTGTGTGTGTGTGTGTTTGTGATAACAATGGCAAATTGTCAATTTTGGGTTTGAATATGAGATTTGGAGGTTTTCTATGTACTAACTAGTAAAAACTAGTGGGTGGAGTCAATGCAAATAAAATAATTTAGCACCTACAGTGTGAGTTATTGTCTTATAGAAATGAAAAACTGGTTTAAAATTCTCACAGTAAAGTTTTAGATTAGATACTCACCACAATTTTAATCATATCTACCTTATTAACAGAAATATGCTAACGTCTGTACTCTTTCATTTTTCCTTCATATTGTGGTTTGAAGTTTTCAGCACATCATATGACTTTTTATTGACATTATACTCGACCCGTAATTACACATACATGCGGCTGATATTAAATATAAAACCAACTTTATCACAGAAATATAATCTTAATTCTGAGAATCTTTCTTACTGTGATTATTTTTAGGAACTGAACATAAAGTCTTTATAAATGTACATTTTTCCTTTAAGTGGTGAACATGGGATTATATAAAGATCTATTTATACCAAAGTCAGCATTTTTAAATTGCTTAAAACTTGTTAGTCTTCAAATTTAGCGGTTTTTATTACATGCTATTGTAATAAATTCATCTTTTGTGTCCTCTGTTATCATGTGTAATGGTAGCGTGGAACTACATTACCCATCAGCCCCTGTCACGTCACCCTCAGCTGTGTCTCAATATACCTTCTTATGCTATTTAAGTTCTGGTGGTTGTGTGTTTCTTGGTCAAGCTTTTTGTTGTTGTTAGTTGTTATCTTTGTAAATCTAAGCTTTTAAGTGTTTAATTTAAAAAAAATAATAATAATAATTCAATAAGAACATTCAATTCAATTCAATTCATTTTTATTTGTATAGCGCTTTTTTACAAAGGTCATTGTCTCAAAGCAGCTTTACACAAACAAAAATATATTTTTCTTTATATATAATATTTTTCTTTATATTAAATATTTTTCTATATTTTCTTATTTTATGTCGGAACAGTTGTATAAAGCATTTCACTGCAAGTCGTACTGTATATGGTTATGCATGTGACAAATAAAATTTTAATCTTAATTTGAATATATGTATCAGTTTATCTGTTCATTCCATGTAATATATTCACAGTACAACATTTAAACACATGTTGAGTGAAAACAAAGATACTAACCGAACTCGAAAATCTGCTGTAAAGTTTTGTTGAGAGTGCAAACATACTCAAATGCATACACATCTCTAATCTGTACCCATGTGGATATCACACAAGTAGTTATTGATATATTCTTGACAGATTTCATACCATAAACAATGGCCAACCTATGAGCCATTTGCTGAACATAAACAATGTAGAGAGAATAAGGAAATACTATAAAGTTACTTGGTACATCATAATCGTAATCCTCCAATTAATATTACAATTACTGGTCAAGAAGACGCATATAATGGCAGATAAACCCTAGAGGTTATTTATATAGCAAGTAATAATTATCATTACTATTTTATACTATATTATTATAATAATCATCCTGCATTCTAAAATACATGTGAATGACTTAATGTTTTGTATGTGAATGTAACACTCACTATCACTATCAACTCACATGTTAGAGATCTTCATTAATCTGCTACCAAACTCTCACACTCCTGTATCTACAGAGAGATTATGGCCTGAGTGATATATTTAGAAAATAAGATGATTTTATTTACCTGTAACAGTGAGTGTAACTCCAGGAAAACCCTGGAATTTTTCTTTGTGTTCGTTTGTTATGATTCTCAAGCAGTACATGTGTTCATCTGTTTTCTTCACGTCTCTCAGTCTGAGGGGGAAGTGTTTCTGTTCATCTCCTAAATACTCCACTCTGCCTGAGTAACCTGGTTCATTACGCAGATCAGTCGGCTCTTTACCCTGAACTGGGTTTATTAACCAAAACCTCTTCTTCACTGTAAGACGTGTTGGGTGTGTGTAAGTGCAGTTCATAAACACTGTAGATCCTTTTAAAGCACAGAGATTTAGTTGGCTGTATTTCACACTCCATTCATTCCCAAGAGCTCCTGAAACATGATACATGAAAGAGGTGATTAGAGGTCATTATCCTGAGCCCCATAAAACACTGAGCTAGCTTACAGCTTCACTTCTCGTCCTCTAGAACTCCGGGTTGGAGAAATAAAACCAGTTCTTTACCACTGGAAGAAAATCGTGTACAGGATTTGGACATAGCAGTGTGTTTTAAATTCAGAGCTCGTAATGTGGAATTAACATTTAACAGCATCCACTACTATTCAGTCGTCACTTACGTCTGTTTTTCTTTAAATCCAGCGTCACTGATAGACAAATTGTAACAAGAATATTTCACCTGGACTTCAGGTTTTGCGGGCAGGAGATGATGTTATTGTTTATTCCATTTTATATCTTACTAAGAGTTGAGTTAAGCACACACACATCAGTATTCAGACCTCAGATTAAAGTTGTATTTATTGTCTCTGGGGTGTGTAGTTGTGATGATGTTAATGTGTGACTCACCTGAGATCAGGAACAGAAAGATCAGATAAAGTGGAGAAGCCATTCTGAGGGACATCATTGCTGGAAAGCTTCTATAGAAATGAAAATATATAAAATTTACTTATAATAAGTCACAACAACAACATACAATCTACTAAGCTGTTAATCCTCCAAATAATTAAGAAATAACAGACAATTATCACAGCATCCAACAGAAGACTTTCATTAGCAGAGGAATTATTTATTTTTATAGCACAGTTCAGTTGAATTCTGGTTTCTGATTGGTCAGAAGGTGTTGATTGATTCTCTATAACAGCAGCTCTGATAGTAGTGCAGCTGCAAATCACAGGTTTATTTTAAGGCGCTATACTTCTGATACATTATTGTTTCTATAGTAACAGTTCATTCACAGGGACTTGTACAGTGAACGCTCCACATAAATGGATTAAACAAATGACTGTAATCATTGATAAGGAGAAACATTCTGTAAGGAGACAATTATTTAATGGAAGGAGTCTCCAGTGTCAGAGCTTTGTAATAGTAAGAGGTAAAGCTGTAGCTTTAAGTTTTCTGACATTTTCAGGACAGATGAGTTTATGCTTTACATTACACAGATTAAACAGATAAAAAAGTATGATGTGTCATTTGTTGAGAAAAAATGTAATTGTGGGCAGATTATTGTGGTGTAAAAGGAATAAACAGTGGGAACGTGCTGTTATAAGAAAAGAATCAACTTCAGGGTGGTAACAGTAACTCCACTTCATCACACCACCCCATCACTCAGTATTTTACACCACACACACACACTGTTTTATTTTTTCTTCAACAATAATCATATTATATTCTCTGAATATGAGGACTGCTCTTTTTAACTGTTTATAGAGCTTTTTAATTAATCACAATAATCAAACATTCACAAGCCACAAAAGAAAACCTGTACATGAATTCACTGTTACCAAATCTACTCAGAGAAGCTCACACATGCTTAAAACATTGCTTACTTGTCATGCACTAATGTGCATAGTCTTAGAATTGTCATTATTTGCATATCAGAATCTGAGAATTGAAGGAGAAGTGTTCTGGAAAGATGTAGAATAGTAGACAAAAAAGTAAAAGTAGAATAGTAGACAAAAATCACACATATTTTACAAACCAGAATGCTTTAAAACAAAAAGATGCAGTGCTATCAGTTAAGATAAAGAATCGTCTAAAAAGAGAATAATTATGTAGATTTATTACTTGTGCATGAAGCTAAGCAAATATTTCAAGTGTAAGTAGTGCATGCACTCGTGGGACAGACAGCAGTGATTATTGATTCGTGGAAAGAGCAGGTATATAGAAGACAAACTGAACATGAAACTCTAGCTGTATGAAACACATTTGATAAATGAATAGAGCTAAATGTATTGGCCCCGATGGCCTTCCACACTACATCACCACAGTACCACCTACAGCCACAGCTACATAATCAGCCTTTCTCTTCTCTGCTCCTGGAGTACTCCTGCTCTACTAATGTCAGTGTTTTCCCTTTTCCCAACACACCTCATTCAACTCATCAGATAATTAACAGATAATTGTCAATAAACATGACAATAGGTGTGGGCCACATGACCAAAATATCAAATCACACTTCATACCATACATGAAGACATTTTCAGGGTACACAATATGTATCACTATATAAACACTTGCTAGGGAACTGTCAGCAAAATTTAAAGAAAAAAAAAAAGAAGAAACTGTTACTACACTTACTACGGCCTGTCAGTAAGTCTGTGCGTTACCATGGCAACATGCAGCCTTGGCTTCTTTGAGAACTATTTCTATCGACGGAGCAAAAATAACCAACATATTTGGCCATATTGTGTCTGACATGTCAGTTACTTGATATTAATTTCTTATTAATAGAATTGTCACACTTGCAATCGTGCTGTTTATCTGTGGCCTCGTGCCTACGGCCACATCACAGCCACGCCCAGATTCCGTATAACAGCATTCTTGCTCATGTCTTATTGCTTAATTAACTTTAAAAATAATTATTTATCATAAAAAAATAAGGAAACATAAAAAATATTAGCAAAAAATTGCAACATTTTGCCATTTTAAATATCCAATACAAATATTTTAATATTGAGTTTGAAATTGTTATAAAAATACACAAAAAGCCACAATTATCACAGATACAATTTATCATGAAATCAGTATTATATCCATAATTCCCATCACAGATAAGCGAAAAAAAAAAAAGTTACCAAAAGTCATGTAGCTCCCAATTTAACAACACAAACTACAACCGCACTGAAAAAAACCAACAAGTAGCCTCTCTATGTTCAGGAAATGTACATATACTGAGGAAATTTTGTAAAATATTAAACGTTAATGTTTTCTTACTGTGCCTTCTCGACCTTGATGTCCAGCAACCAAACTACGACTAAAGAAAAGCGTGAGAGAAAGAGTGTGTGGTTAAGAGGTGTTGCTGATGTGTGTGAAAACACGCCTTTTTGTTTCCTCTTTATTGCTGATTCAGTCCCTACTTCAGAATTGGAGAAAATATTCAGACAAAGAAAGATAAGAGATACACGTTTTTAATGAATCTAAAAGAAAATACTCTACATGCTCCCTAAATATATTTTTAAGAAACCCTAAGAGACTAGCACTGAAGCAGAGAGTTTTCGCCTCGAGTAGGATGAAGTCATTTTTGGGAAATGTGCTGCGTGCTTGTGCATTTATTAATAAAACTGATGTATTTCAAAATTAATTACATCAGACTTTTTTAAAAATTATTATTAAATAAGCCAAAAAAAAACTTTACTAGTATTTTCAAACATGTGTCACTGCATCAGCAAGACTGTCTTTGCACCAGAGTAAAAACTGTGAATGCGTTGTGTACAGTACATTTCAACACATCAGTCCAATGTGTGAACAAATGAAACCATTGCCATGCCAACTGAGGAAGTGAAACAACACCCCAAACCACAAAACACACACTACACAATGTTTAAAACTGTCTGTTTTATTTTTAAAATGAGTAATTTATAGGTATTATGAGTATTTATCTAATTGTGTGGTATATTTTATCTTATTATGAGACTTTCTATCCTCCCTAATGTGATACAACAAGCATTAGGAGTTTTTATCATCTATATCTAAATTACGAAGTAAGCCAATGCCCTTTATAAATAAACAGCTCAGCTCATTGCTTAAAAATGATCTAATGCTGGTGCTAATCTTTGCTAATGCTAATCTTTACTAATGCAAACTCTAGTTAAAATGTACTCTAGGGGCCTCCGTACATCCTGGGGCAGATCTCTGTGAACATGGGCAGGAATGGGGTCAGCTCAGGGAGCAAAAAAAACAAAAAAATCATTCAAATGTTGATCCCAGCTACTTAACCTTTAGACTCTGGACTAATGCAGCTTTAACAGGAAGTGTTGGTGTTGAATTGTCCTGTAGTGCAGTACCGCTGCTCTGCCACAAGGGGCAGTCATGAGCAGTTACTTTTCTAAACACTAATCTCACATTTCAATCCTGTCTTCAATGCCTCCCTTCATCACTCTGAAGTTTATATTGTAATACTGTAATACTGAATATTGTATCAGTAAAAGGTTAGAATGTTGTGACAAGAAAAAGCTCCCAATTCCTGAGAAGACAGATTTTTATTTAATAGTGATTGAATGTATTATGAAATGAAAGTTTCTGTTTGTGTAAGCTAAATGTGTGTAAAGCAACTCTTTCCACATGACTGAGTGAAATAAACTCAACAGCTCCTCCTTCAGGCCAAAGGAGTCACAGCAGGAGATGGTCATAGAGAGAAACACATTAACCCAGTGTTAATTATGGCTTTACACGACTGTAAACACTGATACACATGATGAATTAAAAAAGAAAAGTAAATAAATACATAAATAAAGATGATCATTTATCACACACACTTCAAGTGAATGACCTCATTTAAAGACACACTGCATCTTAATGCACCAGTGTATAAATGATAAACACTATATATTTATGTATTTCACTGCATCCTGTAAGACTTATTGAACATGAGGCTTCTTTTTTAATATACTGAGATACAAATGTAACCAGGTGGTGTTTGAATATATAACCCCGAAAAGAAAAAAAGTGTACTTCCCCTTTAAGAGAGCGGCCGCTGAATATGACGCGTTAAGAGTGCGATCTAGAGACAGACGGCTTAAGCAGTGCATGAGAGACGGATCCGATAGTGTATCATCCTGAGTTAAATCCATTATCTACGTGAGTAAATGTGATGATAATCATTTAATCTGGCGTAATAGGCTGTGTTTATTTCATCCTGTGTATGTAACATGTGTATTTTATGGTTAGGGTTCGGGATGATCGCAGATTGTACGTCGTTGCACGTGAGTGTTATGAGTTCTCGGTAAAACAGAATTCGGTGACTGGCCAATGTAATGTTTATGTGCATAAGTTCATGTGCATGTTATATTTGATTTTTGTGTAATAGTATTGGAATTGACGTGAGGAAAATGCTGACAGTGGGTTTTGTGTTTATGTGTAGGGTGCCACTACCGTGTTTGTGTGATTCTAAAGAGTATTGTTTCACCCTAAAAGTGTGCCCTAACATTGGTAATAATTCAAAGTTCGGAAGATTTGACACTTTATTTTAGTTAGCTGTAATGTTTGTAGGAATATTTCTGCGAAATCTGAGTTTGAAGATTATACACTATTATAGTGACCCCCGTGTGGTGAATTTGAGTATTGCTATCTTTGAATGTAATTTGAGTGATACTGAATTATCACCTGTTATTTGTTTAACTATTTATTTGAAATCATTTAAAATCACAACAAAAGAAATCTAAACAACTGATTGAGTTAGAATAAAATATGCAAATATAAAACGTGATTCAGTGTCAGTTGATTTATTTTGTTAACTGGCAACACAATTAAAGAAATAAAACAGAAAACACAAAATAGTCATAAAATACCAGATATAAACTAGTAAATGTAATATTTACAATAAAATATACTAAGGCTTGTGATTAAATATTTAAATATGTTACTACATATGTAATAAACATAATGATGGTAAATTATCATAAATATATTGCAAAATATAAATGAGCAAAAACATTTATTACCATGTTGCAGGTAACTGTCGTCGCTATTCCTTCATGTTGGTGGCTTTCCCAGACTTTGTAAGGAAGGAATTTTTTTAAACTGGCCCTTTATGAATTTTAGTTGAATACTAAAGCTTTAGAAGAAAGCTCTTTGGATTAAAGATCATCTCAAAAATTTTAAAGACCAATAAAATTCTAGAGGGGATCTTTAATCCAAATAGCTTTCTTCTATTATAAAGTGGGGTACTTTCTGATTAAGTCAACAACATTGTCATGCTGGTTGTCTGGTAGATAAGAAAGGCATGACTCGAAAGTAGTCAGGACAGCAGAATTTAGCAATTTCCCACAAGAGATTTCAGCATTTTTATCTTCCAATTCGTCTACTTCAGGGGTATACGGATGATCAACTACATTAACCACTGATACTGGTTCAACAGGAACAACAGGTTTAATCATATCCCTTGAGATATAAGTCTTTAACATTTTTATGTGACACACTCTGCTTTTACGATGTCGATCAGGGGTATGGATGGCGTAATTAATGTCACTTAGCTTTTTCTCAATCACACATGGACCAGAGAATCTTCCCTGCATGGCAGAGCCAGGAACAGGGAGTAGCACCAACACAGCATCACCTGGTTGAAAACTGCTCACAATACATTTCTGGTCGTAACGGGTCTTCATCTTAGATTGAGCTACAGAAAGATGGGCTTTAGCAATATCCCAAGCCTTGTGAAGTTGCTGACCAAAAGACCTAACATAATCTTAGATAGACACACTTTTTATATGCAAAGCCAAATCTATTCCTTTTTATTGATTCAACTCTCTAATCAGTCACTCAAACCTTCATATTCAACTTTCATTTTCTAATGCATTCGTGCGGCTTCAGAATAAACTCAGGACATCACTGTAGAATTGTAAAACATTTTTTTCCCCCCATCACATCAACCTAAACTCACTCAACTATCAAATCCTCCTCTAGAGGGTAGTGTAGCTCTGCTGTGTGTGGAACGGAGCAGTGGACATCTTTAACTTCAGCTGTTACACTCCATAAAAATAAAACAAGCAGCTGCATATTCACAAACAACAGCAACCTGTGAGCTCTTATGTTGACGTGCAATGAAGAGTGATGAGTGAACTGCGTTTGTCTGATCATATAACAGTCTCGATCAGATTTACAGAGTGGTATGAAATGCTTCATGTGATTTACGCTGATGATGTTGTTAGACTCCTCTCCATCTGGTGTTCAGTCAGAAGAATACGTGTTATCTTTCTTACTAATAATTTTTTTTTCCCGCATATATTTCTATTGGTTTTTATATTTCAATATTTCTTTGTTGTGTTTTGCCCAAATCCATTTCTTAATCTGTGCTGGTGCTCTGTACACAGTTCAAATCACTGGAATCACCTGATTTATGATCTATAGCCCAGAAACCCCACAGCAGCCTGCAGCTGGACGCACTACAATAACAGATGCACTTCATCATTCTGACCATCAGGTGTCACTATCACACACTGAGGTGAAAATATTTGCGTAATGAACTCTTTATCGATACATTTGGCTACTATCACTAGTTACTGCACTTTTTATGAAGTGAAATTTCAAGCATTTTTTCAGCACTTTACAATAAATATTCAGAAGGTGTTGATTAATTTTCTATCACAGCAACTCTGATAATAGAAGTAGCAGTAGTAGTAGTAGTAATGACTTGTATGATGCTCCAGTAGCACTCTGAGGTTGATTATTGTTTTAACAAAAGTTAACCAAAAATGACCATTTTTGAGTTTGGGCGTATATGTGTGTGTGTTTGTGTGTTGTAGTTAATAGAAATAAAATAAGTTCTTGTATTCAGCAGTTCTGTGGTTGAGCAAGAAAAAGTGAAAGACTGAGTATATTACAGTTTCCAGTTTTAGATTTAGTCTTATTTTAATCCATCTTGGCTCAACATCTTACCGTCCAGAGCTGTGAAGATTCAATTCAATTCAATTCATTTTTATTTGTATAGCGCTTTTTACAAAGGTCATTGTCTCAAAGCAGCTTTACACAAACAAAAGTAAAGTGAAGTGTGTGTGTGTGCCGTCTCTGATGAGCAAGCAGGGCGACGGTGGCAAGGAAAAACTCCCTGAGATGGTGATAGGAAGAAACCTTGAGAGGAACCAGGCTCAACAGAGAACCCATCCTCATATGGGTTTACACTGTAGTGTGCGTGTGTGTGAGCACAATGTGTGTTGGTGTAGTCCATGGAAAACAGCTGAAGCGTTTTCGTGGCAGTATGAAGCATTGCCGGTGGACAGGTCCAGAGTGAAGGGGGGGAG
Organism: Pangasianodon hypophthalmus; assembly: GCF_027358585.1. Taxonomy (NCBI): domain Eukaryota; kingdom Metazoa; phylum Chordata; class Actinopteri; order Siluriformes; family Pangasiidae; genus Pangasianodon; species Pangasianodon hypophthalmus. The sequence continues at coordinate 17,639,619 of NC_069735.1, read as the reverse complement.
GTCTGGATCACCGGCAGCTCAGGAGTGTAGCTCGGCAGAAGGAGAAGGAAAGTGGTTAGGTACACTCACAGTCACCGTGTGGAGATAAAACTCAACATCCACGAGTCCCCCAGATCTACTCCTTTGATAAAAACACTAGTCGCTAAATGCTAGGTTAAATAAATAAGTCTTCAACCTCGACTTAAACACTGAGACCGTGTCTGCTTCACGTACATTAACTGGGAGACTATTCCATAATTTTGGGGCTTGGTAAGAGAAAGCTCTGCCCCCTGCCGTGGTTTTGGCAACGCGTGGTACTGATAGACAGCCTGCATCCTTAGAGCGAAGTAGGCGCGGCGGAACGTAAGGTACTAACATATCGCTTAAATACTGCGGAGCGAGACCGTTTAATGCTTTATAGGTTAGGAGTAATATTTTAAAATCGATGCGGAATCTTACTGGGAGCCAGTGTAATGTAGATAAGACTGGCGTGATATGCTCATACTTCCTAGTCCTAGTCAGGACCCTCGCTGCTGCGTTCTGAACTATCTGAAGCTTATTTATGCATCTAGATGAGCATCCAGATAGTAAAGCATTACAGTAATCTAATCTGGACGTGATAAATGCATGGACTAGTTTTTCAGCATCACTTAGCGAAAGTATATTTCTAATCTTAGCAATATTTCTGAGGTGGAAAAATGCTAACCTGCTTACATTATCTACATGCGCCTCAAATGAGAGATTAGAGTCTATAATCACACCGAGATCTTTTACTGTTAGACTACTTGAAACAGAGAGACCATCTAAAGTAACAGTGTGATCTCTAAACTTACTTCTAGCGGCTTGTGGTCCCAGTACCAGAACCTCTGTTTTTTCTGGGTTTAGCAGGAGAAAGTTGCTTAGCATCCAGTCTCTTATGTCTATCGCACATGCCTCAACTTTCTTTAACTGGCTATTCTCATCTGGCCTAGCTGAGACGTATAACTGTGTGTCATCAGCATAACAATGGAAGCTAATATTATGTTTATGGATTATGTTACCTAAAGGGAGCATGTATAACGTGAAAAGCAGTGGGCCTAAGACTGAACCCTGCGGAACGCCATATTCTACTCGATAACGAGCTGAGTGGTCACCGTTTAAATCTACAAACTGATAGCGATCGGTTAAATAAGATCTAAACCAGTCGAGGGCTGAGCCCTTAATTCCTACGACCTTTTCCAGTCTGTGAAGAAGGATATTATGGTCGATAGTGTCGAACGCTGCGCTAAGGTCGAGTAAAATTAATAGACTAATGCAACCCCGATCAGAGGCTAATAGCAAGTCATTGACTACTTTGACTAATGCTGTCTCTGTGCTGTGGTGGGGCCTGAAACCTGACTGATAAAGTTCATAGATATTATTACTTTGTAGATATGAAATTAGCTGCTGCGCTACTACTTTCTCTAGTATTTTAGATAGAAAGGGAAGGTTTGAAATCGGCCTATAGTTAGTTAAGTTGTTAGGGTCAAGGTCTGGTTTCTTCACTAGTGGTTTAATAACAGCTAATTTAAGTGATTTTGGAACGTACCCATTGCTCAGTGAGGAGTTAATTATTTTAAGCAGGGGTTCAGTTACGGTTCCAACTATTTGCTTAAGAAGACGTGTTGGTACCGGATCTAATAGACAGGTTGACCTCAAGATGACCTCAGTGTACACATCACTACTGACTCTGTCCTCTGCACACTAGTTATTATAATAAACAATTATGAGCTACACATAGATAAAAATTAGAATCGCTGAAGATGAACAACTGACAACCTGTGGTTTGGTTTAAGGAAGTGAAGATGCCCTACTTTTACATTGGGTTAATCAAGTGAAACAAGAAATCCCCCCTTTCTCAAAACATATTAACATAGGGAATAAGTCAGATGATTCAGGGCCATATTTAATTATATTTATATTTATATATTTATAATTATATTTAATTGGCCACAGCAGACACCCATGCTCTGTTTGGACAGATGAAGAAATAAAAGTTTTATCTGGCAACATGAAATGTCACTGCAACCCAAATTAACACTTAAGTCAGTGTAACCCAGAAAACTTTCTGCTTGTCTCTGAAGTACATATGTATATGTGTGTGTGTGTGTGTGTGTATATATATATATATATAATGTATGTATTTGTATATATTATTTGTCTGAGCTTAGCCTCATCTCCATTTCTGAAGAAGAGACTAATTCAACAGAAAAGGAAACAAAATGGTGTTTGGATGTTGGATGTAGTTAAGGAGGCAAAGTAAGAAAATATAGTCCAATATATTTTAGATAATAAATGCACTCATAAGACTAATATCTACATTTCCTGAACATGGAAAGTCTCAGTGTAGTTTTTTAAAGCAGTTAAGTTTGTGTTGCTGACTTTCAGAAGCATTTAATGGTCACCTCTCAGTGCTGTGAGATATAGATATAGAATATTGACTTTATGACAAATAATGGCTGAGATAATTGTGGTAGTGTCAGTATTTTTGTAACACATTTAATCTCTGATTGGAGGCAGAAGATTAAATGTTAAAATATTTGTATTAATATGTAAAATTGCAAAAGGTTAACTCGTTAGATTTTTATATTTTTTTTCTCATTTTCAGTGGCAAATAATTATATTTTATGATAAATAAAATGAACTTTTTTTTATATATATTTTGCAGTTTGTCATAAAACTGTTTATATTTTGATACTTATCTTGTACCCTAATATTTCTACAAGTATCATGATATTTTTTAGATATTTTGGACCTACTTCCTCATGCTGTGAGTCCTGTTACAGGAGTAATCTTGTCTTGTCTCATATAATGTTTTTGTCTTATATAGCATTTTCCTGCTTTAAGACACTCACCTCTGCTTTGTTAATTATCTGTTGAGTTCAATCAGGTGAGTTGGGAAAAGCGAAAACAAAGACATTTACAGGAATTTATAGGAGGCATCGGGATGGAGGAGGAGGACCTGGTCTCCAGGCTGGAACTCTCGGGGTTGTGCGGGACGATTGGCGGTCCTCCTCTGTTCTTGCTGGGAAGCCTCCATGTGCTCCCAGACAATGGGAATCACCCGGTCGATCTGTTCTTGCATCTCCTGAACGTAAACGTGGAGGGAGCACTAGGGGTAGGGTTGCTTTTCCCATGCCTCCCGGGCCACGTCCAGCAGTCCTCGAGGTCGCCGTGTGAAGAGGAGCTCAAAGGGGGTTAACGCCTGGGGGGTCTCTCGGACACCTTTAATCTAACTACAACAAAAGATAGAAAATAAATCTTCAGCATCCAGGACGCTCTAACTACCTATTCTAATTAGCCAAACCAAAAGTACAGAGGGTGGTGCTCGCTCCTAACCTAGTGTGTCTGTTACCAAAAACGGACCTCCTGCGTGACGTACTTACCTGTCCCCAACACTAACAGAGTCACAACCACGGGAACGAACAAATTAACCATACAAACAAGTGACTAAAACAAAGCTGGGAAACATGGAACAATTGACATACAAGGACAAACACAGTAAGGCAGCGTAACTCAACACAGAACAAAACAGAGGTACAATAAGGTTTTAGTTTTACACGACCAGGACGACAACGACTTCTCATGAATGAATGGCAGCGGGTTTGAAATAGGCGAGGTCAGAGGTTGATTGGATGTCACGGCCGTTGACATCAACGGGGTTAATTGAGACAGACAGGAACGTTATCTAATGAGGCAACCACTGCAGAAAGAGAGAAAGAGAGGGCGGGCGAGAGAAAAGGGGGAGGGAACAAAACACAAAAAACATACCCCAGAAAGTAACATGTTTCAACAGCTCATTTGTCTGGGGGTGGTCCACAGACGTCCTCAGGTGCTTCATCTGCAACAGCCAACACAGATCCGCCATTAGTTTTGATATAAAGGGCACACCTTGGTCGGTGAGGATGTCCTTTGGGATTCGAACCTGGCTGAATAGGAGCAGGAGGTCACGGACGATGTCCCGGGAGGTGGCCTTCCGAAGTGGAACTGCCTCAGGGTATCGAGTGGCATAGTCCACGATGACCAGTATGTATTCGTGGCCCCAGGCAGACTTTGGCATTGGCCCCACGAGGACCATGCCTATCCTCTCGAAGGGGACGCCGATAATGGGGAGAGGGATGAGGGGCACGGGAGCAAGCTTGTAGGGGGTGGTCCTTTGACACTGGGGGCACTGCTGGCAGAACACGTGGACCTCAGCTTCCATCCTAGGCCAGAGAAAGTGATCCTTCAGTTTGAGTCTGAGGTCTGAGTGGGCCAGGTGCATGAGGGCTTCGGTTCTGCCGAGGGGGACCACAAGCAGCTCGCAGGGCTGGCCTTGCCACTCTGTCTTGTAGTACAGGAGGCCCCCATGAACCAGGGAGTGGGCAGCTGGGAGTCGCTGCTCGGGATTCTGAAGGACCTCCTCGATGACTTGCACCTGGCCCCAACAGTTCTTCAGTCTGGCGTAGTACATCTGCTCCCAGCCGAAATTCCCCTTCCGGGTGACCTGGGAAAACACAGAAGCGAGAGGGTTAGTAGGGATGGAGGTATCACCTGCTGAGGTTGCCTCGGAGTCTCCTTCGCTCTGGGCCAAACAGGCCCACCGGACTCGTGGCCACGTTGCTCTGGTTCTCTGCCTCCTTGGTGATCTCGGGGCCTTGGCAGTGGAGAATCCCGGCCAGTCTCATCCCAGGACCCAGGGCACGGGGAATTCTGGGATGAGGCCTATGAGGACCGGTAGTTCCCTGGTTTCAGGTCTCATGCTGACTCGGGCCGCTGGTACCTCGTGGATGTCCCCGTGCACACGGGTGACTGTCAGGGAGCCATTGGCCTTGGGGTTGGACAGGAGGGAATGCAGGGCCAGGGTGATGGTGCTCTCTGAGTCTAGTTGGGCCTGCTGTTGACCTCGACAGGGATAGTAGGGAGGCTGGGAGGGGTGACTGTGGAGGGTGCATCTAGCGAGCCAGGGCTTGTTAGCATGTCGGGGGTGGCCGGTCCAGTGTGGTGGGTATGGACTCGTCCCTGCTGGTATCCCCTTGGGAGTGCTGTTCAAGGCATCTCATCAGCGAAGGCTGGAAGGCTCCAGGAGCTCTTGCGTGGTGACCTGAAGGTTTTTGGCCAACTCCTGGGTCACTGCCTGCTGCTGTAGATGGGTCTGCAGGAACTGTTGGTATATGGGGTCCATCTTGATGTTGGGGTCTGTGTTCATGCCCGCATACTTCACCACTGTGACAGCACGGGACCACAGAAAGGCAGAACACACGAGGCAGGAGTGAGGGGAACATGCTCTTTATTTTAGAAGGGGGTGCAGCAGCAAGTGGGGGTGAAAGTGAAAGTTGCTGGTGAAGTGGGATGAGGGCGTGGTCATCCCAGAGATCACACTCTTTTACTTCCCTCTCTTGGAACTGTCTTTAGTGTCTCAGCAACTGAATTAAATTGTTTTAGAGCCTATCTCTCAGAATGTAGGCAGTTTGTCTCTCTGGGTGGATGCAGGTCAGAAATGGGTTCAGTTCGCTGTGATGTCCCTCAGGGTTCAATCTTGGGCCCCTTACTTTTTAGCATTTATCTTTTTCCTCTTGTTCAACTCTTAAGATCTCTCAGTCTTGATTATCATTTTTATGCAGACGACACATTGATTTGCATTCATTCTAAACCTGGTGATAACGTGGCAGTCACTTTTCTTTCACATTGTATTTCTGAGATAAAAATACGCATGGCTCAAAACTTAACAGTAATAAGACTGAAGTAATGCTCACTGGCTCTCGTCACCAACTTCGTAAAGCTGCTGCTTTAAATTTAACAATGGATGGCTCTGCTTTAGAGTTTCAAACAAAATTCATAAACCTAGGAGTTATATTTGATGCAAGTCTGTCTTTTGATCCATATGTGCGGAATGCTTTTAAAACATCCTTCTTTTGTCTCAGAAATATTGCAAGATTGTGGCCTGTTATCTTTTTCTGTGGCTGAAAAGTTGATCAACACTTTTGTCATCTCTCACAGTGATTATTGCTGTGTGTTCCTTGCTGAGGTCTCTAAGTCTACAATAAATAAACTGCTTTACGTGTAAAAATTCTGCAGCTAGAATCCTAACTAGGTCCAGGACAAGTGATCATATCACTCCTGTTTTGGAATCCTTGCACTGGCTCCCTGTCAGGTTTCGTGTAGATTTTAAAATTCTTATGCTTACTCACAAGGCTTTGCATGGTTTGGGTGGTTTTGCATAGTTTTAACCCATTACACCCCAAAATGTGGTCTTTTAACTGCCCCTCAGACTTGTTGGTGTACTATGGGTGATAGCGCCTTCTCTTCTTATGCTCCAAAACTGTGGAACTTACTACCATCTGATCTTAGAGAAGCCCAATCTTTTAGTATATTTAAATCTTCTTTTGAAACTTTTCTTTAAGATTATTTTTACTTGATTACTTTGTTTTTTGTTATTTAATTATTATTATTACTATTATTATTATTAATAATACTTGTTTATTTTATTATTAACTGTTTTTTGATACATGTTTATATACTCTTATGTAAAGCGCCTTGAGAGGCCTTTTAAAGGCACTATATAAAATAAAGTTTTATTATTATTATTATTATTATGTAAAGTATCAGATTACCGACTGGATAAGATCAGCGCTATAAATCTGGACACCATGTGTAACTGCACTCACAGTCTAAGGAATGTGAATATCAAACATCTTTTTATGTGCAAGTTTATTTAAGTGTGTTAGAGCCTCTGTAACATGGAGTTTTACTTGAGTATGATATTTCAGAACTGTTTCCACCTAAAAACTCCACAGCAGCCTGCAGCAGGATGCAGAAGAATAATAGATGCACTTCATCCTTTTGACCACCAGGTGTCACTATCACACACTGCAATGAAAAACTTTGGGTAATGAATCGATATAGTAAGAAGGAAAGCTTCATTCTGCCATCACTAGTTAGTACACTTTTCAAAAGTCAAATTTGAAACATTTTCAGCACTTTAACGTCAATATTCAGAGTTTTTCCCTGCTATAATGCAGATCAACACTTTAAGTTTAATATAAAATAGGTTTAATTTATGTTAAATACACTTCAGGATTATCCTTACTCCAGAAGTGTGTGTGTGTGAGAGAGAGAGAGAGAGAGAGAGAGAGAGAGAGAGAGAGAGAGAGAGAGAGAAGTGTAAATAATTAATTTTTAAGACTGAATAGTTCTGTGAGGTTTCTGTGAAAGTTTTGCCTTTATCAATAACAACTGACATGTGATTACAGAAATCACTCACACAGACCCAAAGTATAACTTTTATAATTGATACAACACCAAATTTATGTCTATCTGCTCCAAATCTCAATAGTGACATGAGCACTTCACATACAAAGTGATATAATATGTTTATTTGGAGTGAGACAAATTTAAACAACAATGTATATAACTAGCTTTGGCTAGTTGAAGTGTCTGTGGTGCGATATATACAAGCACTTTATCCTGGTCAGAGTCACAGTGAATCAGGAGTCTATTCCAGAAACACTGGGTGCCAATCAGGACCTATGACTATTACAGCACGCGCACACACACGCACACACTGTTTAATTTCTTACTAAATACACATTCTCTGCTGAATATTTACATTCTGGACATCAGTTGAGCTTCAATGCCTTTAATCGCTTCAAATATTCACAATAAAGAAATAATCACTAATAAGTGAAAACTCAACAGCTGACTGGAACAGTCCTAACCTGCTGGCAGTAGAAAAAAGTACTTCACACACTGCTATAAAATGATTAAAGCTGCTTTAAATGTCTGTAAGTTGCTGATGTTGCTGGTGTAAAGGAGCGATTCAGTTTCTCCACTTCAGTGAGGAGCTCTCTCTATTCATCATCTGTTTCAGGACTCAATTTATTCATCATGTTTTTCAAAGTCTGAAAGAAAAAACATACAGTAACATCAGAAACGTGTGTTACAGCAGAACATTACTAACATTTATTTACACCAGTCATCATCACACACTCTCTGATTTACTTTTATTAATATTACTGATTAAGAAATAAATATAAATTTACTGTTGTAGCTCTCACATCTTCAAATTACAATAAGTAATATGATCACATTACTCTAATCTAATGGTGATTTTGGGTCTAAAAGCTAAAACTCACTGCTGCAGTCTAGTAGTCAGAGGATGTGGGTGTGTCAGCAGGAGGACGGGGATGAAAAGTCTGTGAAAAAAGAACGAGGCCATGCCTTGTTGACTTTGAATAATCAGGTGTGTAACTCCATAGTAAAATCAAAAAGAGAAAAAACAACTTGCGCTGCATAAATCTGAATTTAATAGAACATAGATTTACAACAATAAAATACATAATCGTTTGCTTAGACCATCATCATCAAACATACTACAAGTGACTGTAAACACTTTTTCAGTAACCACTTACTGCAAGTGTGTGATACACATCATCAGCTGTCCGGCCTGCGAGATCGAGAGCTGCGTACGTGTCGTCTTTAGCACTCGGCCCAGCGGTCTGCAGAGAGGAGGGGAGGAGAACGTGAGCAGGTTCGGCTGAAGATCTTTACAGTAAGAGTTTATGAACAAAGAAATCACCTGATAGATATTTCTCTAATAACTCACCTGATAGTCACCATCATTTTCCTTTTTCTTCTTTCTCCTGCATCTGCTCACACAAAGTCGAATATTTATTCAATTCAATGGAATTCAGTTTATTTCTAGAGCACATTTAAAACAGCCGAATCTGATCAAAGTGCTGTACAGCTGAGAGGAATCGAGATAAAAAAGGCACCTCAACATTACAGCACAAGACAGTGTAATATAAAACAAAACACACTAAAAGATAATAAAATATACAAAGTATAAATCTCCTTATTAAAATGACTAATTAGACACATGACTTAAAAAAACAAGGGTTAGATACAGTCATACGCCAAAGAGAAAAGATGGGTCTTAAGGCAAGATTTAAATTCTTCAGTAGTAGAAGCAGATCAGGTAGTGTATACGACAGTCTAGAGGCAGCTACTGAGGACGCACAGTCACCCTTGTATTTTAATCATGAACAAATTTATCCATAAGAAACATCTTAAGAGGAATTAGTGATGAATTTATCAGCATTAATATTCTCACCTCAGCCAGAAGAGTGCAGAGAGAAGAGCTGCAAGCCCAAAAAGTCCAACTCCAACAGCCACATACACAATCAAAGAACCATGAAGGAAACCTACCCACACACACACACACACACACACAAACAGGAAGAGCAGAAATGAAAAGATTTTATAAAAAGAAAATCCATAGTGTATGATGTATAACAGAGCAGAGATCAAACATGGACGTATAATCATCGCTCTCACCGTTTAAAGTGACGGACACTGCAGCTGATCTCTCAGAGCCGTGTTTATTCTGAGCCTCGCAGTAGTACTGTCCACTCTGTAGAGCTCTGTAACTCTGTCCAGATCCTACAGGTGATGATTCTTTCTCCTTAAACCAGGTGTAGATCTCCACAGGTGGGTTAGCATCACTGCTGCAGGTCAGAGTCACTGAACTGCCCTCCACTATCTCACCAGAGGAGCTGATGGACACTGAGACGTTCTTTGGAGGATCTAGACAGTTCCATGATAAGAGTGAGGAAATCAGTTCATGATCATAATCAGTGATTTTCTTGATTCCTTTACTTTCATTAAATATCATGTGCTGCATCATCTATTGAATTACACAATATATAAGAAAAGATAAATAAAGCTCACATCTGACGCTGAGGTTTTCAGCAGGAGAGGGGAGATGTTCATATCCTCTTACAGCACAGCTATAACTGCCTGCATCCTCACTGCTGACCCGCTGCAGGTGGACTTCATTGCTCTTGGTGGTCTTTGTGGTTAAACCATGTCTGGTTTTGTACCAGATGAATGTGGGATCAGTCAGACTGCAGGTGGTTTTACAGGTCAGAACGGCTGATTGTCCCTCTGTCACTGCTGCAGGAGCGATCACCTGAAGATCTTAAACAATGAGAGAAACATTAAATCAGGAAAGCTGTCCTGAAGCAAGGAAAGCGTCTAATTTAAAACTCTGCTCTCTCATAGTCTTTTTCAATTTAATGGTACTCATTTCAGTATTATTTTCAGTGTTTATAACCTTCTTAACTCTGGAGGCTAGTCACTTTTTGTCAAATTAATGATCAGATCAATCAGAGAAAACACTTTGTACTTTGACAAAAAATATTGACCTAAGCAGTATGAATGTTTCAGAGACTCTCATTAATCAGGTATAAAACTCTCAAACCTTTTTCAGTATGAACATAATAATGACATTCATAAGTTTCAATAATCTGGTACAAAACTCTGACACTTCTGTGTGTAAAGAGAGATTATCACCTGAGTGACATACAGTGGCCCTAAAAATACTTGAACACTGAAGCCACACAAACATATGAATTTCACTACATTAGAAATCAACATTTCAAACCAAATGGCATTTATTTTAAAGAAGGATACCACAAGCACACTTTTTAAGCAAAACATTTCCCACAAAAACAGTTATTTTTAAAAATATAAAATAATAAATATACTGTTCAAAATTAGACAAAAAATTATTTGGACACTTAATATGATGAATTTGTACAGTTAATATGATGAACTACACCACGTGTTACTCTGCTAGGAGCGTCTGTATGAAATTAAATGTAATTAGCTACATACATCCACTATAAATTAGCTTGGGAGCAGTTAAAGTTCAAAGATGAAGGACTTCTTGAGTGAAAACAGACGACATACAGACAGACCCTGAAAGCCCACTATCAGCCTGAACAGGATAATTGTGAGTAAAATCAAGAAAAACAGATGAGAAACAGCAGCAAGGATTGCTTCAGACATCAATGATACAGATACAATGTGCACAAACTATTCAAAACAGGCTCAACGAGCATGGCTACAGAGGGAGAGTAGTGCAGCGGAAACCATTCATCAGCCTCAAGAATAAGAAAGCAAGGGTGAAATGTGCAAAAGAACATGCACAAAAAGAAAGCAGTTTCTGGCCATCTATCTTATTTTCAGATGAATCCTAATGGAACTTGGATGGATCTGATGTTGGAGTGTTTGTGTGGAGAAAGTCAGGATAAGAACTCCAAACACAGCACTAAGGGTATTATAAAGCACAGAGGAGGCTGGGGCTGTTTTTCCTACAGTGGTGTTGCTGAGCTTGGGTTCATTGATGGCATCATGAACTCAGAAGTGGACTGAGGTATTCTGGATGGAAACTTGCAGAAATCAGCAAAGAAATTATTCATGAGACAGAAATGGATTTTTCAGCAGGATAATGATCCAAAGCACCAGCGGCTTTTTCAAAGAACACTTCCCAGAACACTGACCTAAACTTTATAAAGCATCCATGGTTGCAGTGGAGAAGAAATTAACAGATTGTCAATGTCAGTGGATGAACTGAAAGATTTGTTGGTTGAAACTTAAAGAAAATTCCACCAAAATTTACAGAAACAGGCTGATTTCAGGCCCAGGCATTGTCAAGAAGTTCAGCAAAACAAAAGATGACAAACTAAACACTGGAACTGTGATCTTTAATGAAGGAACTATTGAGTGTCTACATACTTTTCCTCTAAATATTATTTTAATACTTTTAGTGTAATATAGTTTTGGGAAGTGTTTTGCTTTAAAATTAATGATATTAGGTTAGACAGGTTGTTTTCTAATGCAATGAAGATTATAATTGTGAAATTAATTTTAAAAAAAAAGGTTGTTAAATTGTAAGTGTGGCTTAAGTGTCAAAATGCTTTTTAGGACCACTGCATGTAGAAAATGAAATGATTTTATTTACCTGTAACAGTGAGTGTAACACCGGGTACACCCATCCATCGTTCTTTTTGATCATTTGTTATGATTCTCAAGCAGTACATGTGTTCATCTGTTTTCTTCACATCACTCAGTCTGAGGGAGAAGTGATTCTGTTCATCTCCTAAATACTCCACTCTGCCTGAGTAACCTGATTCATTACGCAGATCAGTCGGCTCTATACCTGGAACTGGGTTTATTAACCAAAACCTGTTCATCACTGTAAGACGTGTTGGGTGTGTGTAAGTGCCGTTCATAAACACTGTAGATCCTCTTATAGCACAGAGATTTAGTTGGCTGTATTTCACACTCCATTTATTCCCAAGAGCTCCTGAAACATGATACATGAAAGAGGTGTTTAGAGGTCATTATCCTGAGCCCCATAAAACACTGAGTTAGCTTACAGCTTCACTTCTGTCCTCTGGAACTCTGGGTTGGAGAAATAAAACCAGTTCTTTACCACTGGAAGAAAACCGTGTGCAGGATTTGGACATAGCAGTGTGTTTTAAATTGAGAACTCGTAATGTGGAATTAACATTTAACAGCATCCACTACTATTCAGTCGTCACTTACGTCTGTTTTTCTTTAAATCCAGCGTCACTGATAGACAAATTGTAACAAGAATATTTCACCTGGACTTCAGGTTTTTGGGCAGGAGATGATGTTATTGTTTATTCCATTTTATATCTTACTAAGAGTTGAGTTAAGCACACACACATCCGTATTCAGACCTCAGATTTAACTGCAGACTAAAACACCATTCACACGTTATGTGAGAGTTATGCACGGGGGCGGGGTTTTTAAAAAACAGAGGCGTGTCTTAGTTAAACGGGATTCTGACCACGAACTTAATCCCATTTTTCTCACGTAATATCAGCTCAAGGGAGGAGCAGTGTTATATTTATAATGTTACAATTATAACAAGTATCAAAATATACTGGTGGTTAAAGTTGTATTTATTGTCTCTGGGGTGTGTAGTTGTGATGATGTTAATGTGTGACTCACCTGAGATCATGAACAGAAAGATCAGATAAAGTGGAGAAGCCATTTTGAGGGACATCATTGCTGGAGAGCTTCTATAGAAAAAAAAAAAGGAAAACCTATAAAATTTGCTTATAAAAAGTCACAACAACAACATACAATCTACTGAGCTGTTAATCCACGTTTTCTTTGGAGAAATAATTAAGTAATGACATACAATTATCACAGCATCCATCAGAAGTCTTTCAATAGCTGAGGGATTATTTATTTTAATACCACAGTGCAGTTGAATTCTGGTTTCTGATTGGTCAGAAGGTGTTGATTAATTCTCTATAATTAATGAACATCTTGTACAGCGAACGCTTCACATAAATGGATTAAACAAATGACTATAATCATTGATATGGTGAAGTTTTCTGTAAGGAGAAATTTATTCAGTGGAAGGAGTCTCCAGTGTCAGAGCTTTGTAATAGTAAGAGGTAAAGCTGTAACTTTAAGTTTTCTGACATCATCAGGACAGAGAAGTTTACATTACACAGAACATTAAATATAACATTAAACAGGAAAAAGTATGATGTTTATGACAAATATTCACAAGCCACAAAAGAAAACCTGTACATGAATTGACTGTTACCAAATCTACTCAGAGAAGCTCACACATGCTTAAAACATTGCTTACTTGTCATGCACTAATCTGCATAGTCTTAGAATTGTCATTATTTGCATATCAGAATCTGAGAATTGAAGGAGAAATGTTTTGGAAAGATGTCTAAAATAGAATAGTACACAAAAATCACATATATTTTACAAACCAGGATGCTTTAAAACAAAAAGTTGCAGTGCTAACAGTTAAGATAAAGAATCGGGTAAAAAGAGAATAATTATGTAGATTTATTTCTTGTGCATGAAGCTAAGTAAATATTTCAAGTTTAAATAGTGCATGCACTCGTGGGACAAACAGCAGTGATGATTGATTCGTGGTCTCGCTGGTTCATAAGTTTCAATATTGTCACCAATAAACTCAATTAAACAGCAGAAGATTTCATCAGAAACTAAGAATGGAAAGAGCAGGTATATAGAAGACAAACTGAACATGAAACTCTAGCTGTATGAAATACATTTGATAAATGAATAGAGCTACATGTATTGGCCCCGATGGCCTTCCACACTACATCACCACAGTACCACCTACAGCCACAGCTACATAATCAGCCTTTCTCCTCTCTGCTCCTGGAGTACTCCTGCTCTACTAATGTCAGTGTTTTCCCTTTTCCCAACACACCTGATTCAACTCATCAGATAATTAACAAAGCAGACGTGAGTGTGTTAAAGCAGGAAAATGCTATATAAGATAACATTACTCCTGTAGCAGGACTCAGAAACATGACAATAGGTGTGGGTCACATGACCAAAATATCAAATCACACTTCATACCATACATGAAGACATTTTCAGGGTACACAATATGTATCACTGTATAAACACTTGCTAAGGAACTGTCAGCAAAATAGTAAAAGAAAAAACAAAAAAACAATGAAACTGCTACTACACTTACTACGGCCTGTCAGTCAGTCTGTGCGTTACCATGGCAACATGCAGCCTTGGCTTCTTTGGGAACTATTTCTATCGAAGGAGCAAAAATAACCAAAATATTTGCCCATATTGTGTCTGACATGTCATTTACTTGATATTAATTTTTATTAATAGAACTGTCACACTTGCAATCGTGCTGTTTATCTGTGGCCTCGTGCCTACGGCCACATCACAGCCACGCCCATATTCAGTTTAACAGTTTAACACATTCTTGCTCATGTCTTATTGCTTAATTGACTTTAAAAGTAATTATTTATCATTAAAGGTAAGGAAACAAAAAATATTAGTAAAAAATTGCAACATTTTGCCATTTTAAATATTCAATACAAATATTTTAACATAGAGTTTGAAATTATTATAAAAAGAACACAAAAAGCCACAATTATCACAGACACAATTCATCATGAAATCAGTATTATATCCATAATTCCCAGCACAGATAAGCGATCGGTAAAATCGATAAAAGTTGCCAAAAGTCACGTAGTTCCCAATTGAACAGCACAAACTACAACCGTGTTGGAAAAAACAACACTGAGCCTCTCTATGTTCAGGAAATGTACATATACTGAGGAAATTTAGTAAAATATTAAACGTTAATGTTTTCTTACTGTGTCTTCTCGACCTTGATGTCCAGCAACCAAACTACGACTAAAGAAAAGCGCGAGAGAAAGAGTGTGTGGTTAAGAGCTGTTGCTGATGTGTGTGAAAACACGCCTTTTTGTTTCCTCTTTATTGCTCCCTAAATATATTTTTAAGAAACCCTAAGAGACTAGCACTGAAGCAGAGAGTTTTCGCCTCGAGTAGGATGAAGTCATTTTTGAGTAATGTGCTGCATGCTTGTGCATTTATTACCTCAGATGTTTCATACAAAAGCAAATTAATTACAATAGATTACTTTTTATTAATTAAGCCAAAAAAAAACTTTACTAGCATTTTCAAACATGTGTTACTGCATCAGCAAGACTGTCTTTGCACCAGAGTAAAAACTGTGTATGCATTGTGTACAGTACATTTTAACACATCAGTCCAATGTGTGAATGAATCAACCCATTGCCATGCCAACTGAGGAAGTGAAACAACACCCCAAACCACAAAACACACACTACACAATGTTTAAAACTGTCTGTTTTATTTTTAAAATTAGTACTTTATAGGTATTATGAGTATTTATCTAATTGTGTGGTATATTTTATCTTTCTGTCTTTCTTAGACTTTCTATACTTCCTAATGTGATACAACAAGCATTAGGTATTTTTATCATCTATATTTAAATTACGAAGTAAGCCAATACCCTTTATAAATAAACAGCTTAGCTCATTGCTTGAAAATGATCTAATGCTGATGCTAATCTTTGCTAATGCTAACTCTAGTTAAAATCTACTCTAGGGGCCTCCGTACATCCTGGGGCAGATCTCTGTGAACATGGGCAGGAATGGGGTCAGCTCAGGGAGTAAAAAAAAATCATTCAAATGTTGAACCCAGCTACTTAACCTTTAGACTCTGGACTAATGCAGCTTTAACAGGAAGTGTTGGTGTTGAATTGTCCTGTAGTGCAGTACCGCTGCTCTATGAGTCATAGTCATCAGTCATGAGTCATGAGCAGTTACTTTTCTAAACACTAATCTCACATTTCAATCCTGTCTTCAATGCCTCCCTTCATCACTCTGAAGTGTGTATCACCTACATCACAGGGTGTGAGTGTGTAGCGTGGAAAAGATTTTTAATATAATATTGAATATAATAGCAGAATACCGAAAGTAATACTGTAATACTGAATATTGCATCAGTATAAGTTTAGGATGTTGTGAAAGCAAAAAGCTCCCAATTCCTGAGAAAACAGATTTTTATTTAATAGTGCATGAATGTATTATGAAATGAAAGTTTCTGTTTGTGTAAGCAGAACTCAGAATAAATGTGTGTAAAGCAGTTCTTTCCACATGACTGAGTGAAATGAACTCAACAGCTCCTCCTTCAGGCCAAAGGAGTCACAACAGGAGATGGTCATAGAGAGAAACTCATTAACCCAGTGTTAATTATGGTTTTACAGGACTGTAAACACTGATAC
Organism: Pangasianodon hypophthalmus; assembly: GCF_027358585.1. Classification (NCBI taxonomy): domain Eukaryota; kingdom Metazoa; phylum Chordata; class Actinopteri; order Siluriformes; family Pangasiidae; genus Pangasianodon; species Pangasianodon hypophthalmus. Next base: position 17,623,184 of record NC_069735.1, on the reverse strand, counting down.
ACACCGGCATGATGAAGTAAAAAAAAAAAGTAGATGGTCATTTATCATACACACTTCAAGTGAATGACCTCATTTAAAGACAAGCTGCATCTTAATGCACATGATACATGATAAACACTATATATTTATATATTTGACTGAATCCTGTAAGTCATATTGAGGATGTGCATTCCTTTTCATTATGCTGAGTTATAAATAAAGGAAAAAATAAACCAACAAAACAAAATAATGCTAAAGTAACAGATATATACACCAAACAAAGTAATAAACAGTAATAAAATACACTTAGGTTTAGGGGTAAATATTTAAAATATTCCAGCATACTCTATATGATAAACATAAAAAGATGAACTATAAAAACACAGTATGACCATATATTTATACATTATAAATCAACACAACAATTATCATATAGCATGTTATAGATAAGGGATTTCAGACCTGAACCTAGAGAAATGATGCATATTCCTTTGACTATCCTCCACAGACACACACACACACACACACACACACAATGCTATTAGACTTAATTAAATTCTATAAATACATTTGTCTCTTTTAATAAAGCTTGACTCCATGTTACAGCTGTTCTAACTGACAATCTCCTGCCCCCTTCCCCCAGTTCACTCTAGTAACCCTAACACTAATGCTGTGTTCGAGGCAAAGATGCAACTTGTAATTTCCCGCCTACAACCAGTAAAAAAAAAAAAAAAAACACAGAAAACACTCCTTAACATGAAATTTCAACTTGGGGTAGTCTTCTTAAGTACCAGTTCCTTCCCCTTTTACGGAGTTACAGCACATCAACACGGCCGCTCGTTCTGTGAACAGTGTAAAGTTGGTCTTCTCTACTTTTAAATGAGTTTAAAGCAGTACTGGCTTTAGATCAGTTAATATATAGACAGTATAGTTTTCAGAAGGTAATCATCAACATTACAGTAATCACTAATGTACTCTAGCTTATTGCTAAGCTACTCACTGTTGTCCGCTGTAAGTGCTGTGATGCAATTTTAGTCCAAAATGTTGCATGAATGTTTATAGGGAACAGAACCAATAGTGCGGTTAAAGTAGCTGTTTATGAGCTTCTGCTCTGACAGAACAAACAAAAGACACGCTTTCATGGAGATGTCCATGTTTTTTTTTTTTTCTCCACTTTGCGAATTGCAAATTAGCTATCGATAAATGAAAAACAAATACGTTTTTAGATTTCCAGTATGTACAGGCAGAAGTTTTATCAAAGTCTGGTGATGATGATCATAATAAGCTGAATTTAACCAGGTGCTATATTTTCATTGAGCCTAACTGGATTTTGAGTTAGGATCCGCAAGTGAGTTACATTTACATTTACATTTATCTCATGGGTCTGAGGCTTTAAATATTCAAAATGTGAACGTTAGCTAACAGTTTAGTCCAGATATTTTTTTTAGTTATCCAATGTTCTCCAGTTACACTTGGTTGCACATGATATACACATCAAGACATCAGAAGGTATCAAAAAAAAAAAATAAATAAAAAAGCTCATGTGGCATCTGGAGAGTTTCTAGAAGCTTTCCACTGACCAGGTGGGAGCTGTGGTGAGGTTGAATAAACGGGTGAATGTTGATTAATTCACTCTGCTGTAGATCACAGTGGGATCCTCAGCATTGGAAGGCCTGCAGAAAGAGAATAAATGATCAGAGTAAGATCCAGCAGAAGATCATTTCCAGCTCTGTTGGCGTGGAGGAAACAGACCGGCTCCTCTCACCTGTAGTCAGCACCAGTGCGAGTAAATCTAACACTAGCGTACTGAACCTCCTTGTCCTCAGAGCCAGAAGCTTTCACAGCAGAACTCTCAGCGCTCCCGGGGTCACCGGCACTCCGGCGTACAACTCTGGCATACAGGACTTCATCCTGATTGGCCGAAGCTGAATCAGGTACAGTGTTGATTGGATTTGTCATTGCTACACTGGCATAAAGATTATCCTGAGGTGGGAGAACATGACATCACAGAGACAGAGGAGTGAAAATGGTGAACATCTACATCACAGTGTCGTAGAATTCTGGGTTGTGATTGGTCGGAAGGTGTTGATTAATTTACTATAACAACAGCTCTGACAGTAGGGCAGCTGCGAATTACAGGTTTATAGTAACGCACTCATTCATTATACGTTATCGTTTCTATAGTAACGGCTCCTTCACAGGGGTGTGTACAGTGGATGCTCCACATAAACAGATTAAAAAATGGGTATCTAAGGGAACGACTGTTTATAGCTGCGATAACATAAATGTGAACAGGAACTGACTTGTGTCACGAATGTCCCACGATATTAAATGTAACTATAAACAGATAAAAGTATGAAGTGTGGTACTGAAATAAATAAACAAGTAGAACTGGGGATGCCTCTGTCACGTAAAGCAGGTGCAGTAAACTGAGAATGCTGGGCAAAGGCAGAACACGAAAACCGAGAACTAAACAAAGTCAAGAAACCAGGAAAACAAACACAGAACAAAGGCTTGGTATGGATCAGGCTGCAAAACACTGAAACAATACTTTGCAACTTTACAACGAAACACAAGGGTATAAATAGACAGACTAATCAAGGGCAAATCAAGAACAAGTGATAACGATGATTACACGTGAGGAACACAAACGATAACAAGACAGGAATCAAAACCCGGACGTGTGCTGTCGCTGTCCAAGCTGCATAACGTACTGACACTCAGCGCGGGGGGTAAACCTGACTGCCACGCCCATCAGCAAGTCCAGTCCTTCTTGTCACTAATTTGTGTTTCTGATATATCTATAAAATATAATTCAAACAGGATGGAAGCTATCAATGAAAACATATTTCTGACATTTCACCTTGATGTGACCTTGACCCTGATTGGATCAATTTCAAAATGTAATCTATTTATCTACTGCTTATAATGATAATGCCAAAAAAGTCCTACAAACACTCAACACTTGTTCTTTTCGCTTAGAAGAATCTCAGATGTATGCACAGAAGGACCTAGTGGTGGGGGCAAAAAAATTGTAATCCCTGGCAAATCGCTGTTGTATATCACAGTTGGGGTGGTAACAGTAACTCACCACTCCGTTGTTGGTTATTTTGCTATAATAGAAACACAGTGAAGTTTTTAAATGACAATATAAACACACTTCTCAACAATTATCTGTACATTTATTTACCTGTTTTGAACTTTGGTCTGCTGTTGAACCATTTCTTTTCTTTTTCCTGTTGAAAAAAACAACAACAAAATATTTACATTGAATGAAATATAATAAATCCATTAGTCCTGTAACAGTAAACACTAAACATACACAATATGGCCAAAAGTACGTGCACCCCGACCATCACCCCTATATGTGGTTCTTCCCCAAACTCTAACCACAAAGTTGGAAGAACACAATTGTATAGAATGTCTCTGTATGCTGTAGCATTACAATTTCTGTTCACTGGAACTAAGAGGCTCAAATCTGTTCCAGCATGACAATGCCCCTGTGCACAAAGCGAGCTCCATGAAGACATGGTGTGTTAAGGTTGCAGTGGAAGAACTCGAGTGTCCTGCACAGAGCCCTGACCTCAACCCCACTGAACACCTTTGGGATGAACTGGAACACCGACTGCACCCCAGACCTGCTCGACATTCCAACATAAGTGCCTGACCTCACTAATGCTCTTGTAGCTGAATGAACACAAATCCCCACAGCCACGCTCCAAAATCTAATGAAAAGCCTTCCTAGAAGAGTGGAGCTCATTATAACAGCAAAGGGGAATAAATCTGGAATAAGATGTTCAACAAACACATATGGGTGCGTTGGTCAGGGGTGCACATACTTTTGACCATACAGTGTACATAAAACTTGGTCAGTTAAAAACAGGAGTGTTTACTAGAAAAATATTCAAACATGCAGAGCTGTACAACAGAAAATAATGTAAAGATTCTGACTATGACCTCACTCCAATTTTTATATTAAGGTGAAAAAATTCTTGTATTTTCTTACCTTATAAACAAGAAGGTGATAATCAGACAAACACACACAAACACAACAGCCCCAACACCTGCGTACACACCTAAGCTCTGAAACCCTGTGTGGACGATGATGTGATAATGAATCAGTGTTAAATATTTATCAGTGTGATTCTGAGTTATAGATTTACATCATCGCTCTCACCGTTTAAAGTGACGGACACTGCAGCTGATCTCTCAGAGCCGTGTTTATTCTTAGCCTCGCAGTAGTACTGTCCACTCTGTAGAGGTCTGTAACTCTGTCCAGATCCTACAGGTGATGATTCTTTCTCCTTAAACCAGGTGTAGTTCTCCACAGGTGGGTTAGCATCACTGCTGCAGGTCAGAGTCACTGAACTGCCCTCCACTATCTCACCAGAGGAGCTGATGGACACTGAGACCTTCTTTGGAGGATCTGGAGAGTTCCATGATAAGAGTGAGGAAATCAGTTCATGATCATAATCAGTGATTTTCTTGATTCCTTTACTTTCATTAAATATCATGTGCTTCATCATCAATTGAGTTACACAATATATAAGAAAAGATAAATAAAGCTCACATCTGACACTGAGGGTTTGAGCAGGAGAGCGGAGATGTTCATATCCTCTTACAGCACAGCTATAACTGCCTGCATCCTCACTGCTTACCCGCTGCAGGTGGACTTCATTGCTCTTGGTGGTCTTTGTGGTTAAACCATGTCTGGTTTTGTACCAGATGAATGTGGGATCAGTCAGACTGCAGGTGGTTTTACAGGTCAGAACAGCTGATTGTCCCTCTGTCACTGCTGCAGGAGCGATCACCTGAAGATCTTAAACAATGAGAGAAACAGTAATTCAGGAAAGCTGTCCTGAAGCAAGGAAAGCATCTAATTTAAAACTCTGCTCTCTCATAGTCTTTTTCAATTTAATGGTACTCATTTCAGTATTATTTTCAGTGTTTATAATCTTCTTAACTCTGGAGGCTAGTCACTTTTTGTCAAATTAATGATCAGATCAATCAGAGAAAACACTTTGTACTTTGACAAAAAATATTGACATAAGCAGTATGAATGTTTCAGAGACTCTCATTAATCAGGTATAAAACTCTCAAACCTTTTTCAGTATGAACATAATAATGACATTCATAAGTTTCAATAATCTGGTACAAAACTCTGACACTTCTGTGTGTAAAGAGAGATTATCACCTGAGTGACATACAGTGGCCCTAAAAATACTTGAACACTGAAGCCACACAAACATATGAATTTCACTACATTAGAAATCAACATTTCAAACCAAATGGCATTTATTTTAAAGAAGGATACCACAAGCACACTTTTTAAGCAAAACATTTCCCACAAAAAAAATTATTTTTAAAAATATAAAATAATAAATATACTGTTCAAAATTAGACAAAAAATTATTTGGACGCTTAATATGATGAATTTGTACAGTTAATATGATGAACTACACCACGTGTTACTCTGCTAGGAGTGTCTGTATGAAATTAAATGTAATTAGCTACATACATCCACTATAAATTAGCTTGGGAGCGGTTAAAGTTCAAAGATGAAGGACTTGTGAGTGAAAACAGACGACATACAGACAGACCCTGAAAGCCCACTAACAGCCTGAACAGGATAATTGTGAGTAAAATCAAGAAAAACAGATGAGAAACAGCAGCAAGGATTGCTTCAGACATCAATGATACAGATACAATGTGCACAAACTATTCAAAACAGGATCAACGAGCATGGCTACAGAGGGAGAGTAGTGCAGCGGAAACCATTCATCAGCCTCAAGAATAAGAAAGCAAGGGTGAAATGTGCAAAAGAACATGCACAAAAAGAAAGCAGCTTCTGGCCATCTATCTTATTTTCAGATGAATCCTAATGGAACTTGGATGGATCTGATGTTGGAGTGTTTGTGTGGAGAAAGTCAGGATAAGAACTCCAAACACAGCACTAAGGGTATTATAAAGCACAGAGGAGGCTGGGGCTGTTTTTCCTACAGTGGTGTTGCTGAGCTTGGGTTCATTGATGGCATCATGAACTCAGAAGTGGACTGAGGTATTCTGGATGGAAACTTGCAGAAATCAGCAAAGAAATTATTCATGAGACAGAAATGGATTTTTCAGCAGGATAATGATCCAAAGCACCAGCCGCTTTTTGAAAGAACACTTCCCAGATCACTGACCTAAACTCTATAGAGCATCCATGGTTGCAGTGGAGAAGAAATTAACAGATTGTCAATGTCAGTGGATGAACTGAAAGATTTGTTGGTTGAAACTTAAGAAAACCATGTGCAGGATTTGGACATAACAGTGTGTTCTAAATTGAGAGCTTGTAAGAAAATTCCACCAAAAGTTACAGAAACAGGCTGATTTCAGTCCCAGGCATTGTCAAGAAGTTCAGCAAAACAAAAGATGACAGACTTTTAAACACTGGAACTGTGATCTTTAATGTAGGAACTATTGAGTGTCTACATACTTTTCCTCTAAATATTATTTTTATACTTTTAGCGTAATATAGTTTTGGGAAGTGTTTTGCTTGAAAAGTTTGCTTGTGGCGTCTCTCTTTACAATTAATGATATTATGTTTGACAGGTTGTTTTCTAATGCAATGAAGATTATAATTGTGAAATTAATTTAAAAAAAAAAGGTTGTCAAATTGTAAGTGTGGCTTAAGTGTCAAAATACTTTTTAGGACCACTGTATGTAGAAAATGAAATGATTTTATTTACCTGTAACAGTGAGTGTAACTCCGGGTTCACCCACCCATCGTTCTTTTTGATCATTTGTTATGACTCTGATGCAGTACATCTGTTCATCTGTTTTGTTCACGTCACTCAGTCTGAGGGAGAAGTGATTCTGTTCATCTCCTAAATACTCCACTCTGCCTGAGTAACCTGATTCATTACGCAGATCAGTCGGCTCTATACCTGGAACTGGGTTTATTAACCAAAACCTGTTCTCCACTGTAAGACCTGTTGGGTGTGTGTAAGTGCCGTTCATAAACACTGTAGATCCTCTTATAGCACAGAGATTTAGTTGGCTGTATTTCACACTCCATTTATTCCCAAGAGCTCCTGAAACATGATACATGAAAGAGGTGATTAGAGGTCATTATCCTGAGCCCCATAAAACACTGAGTTAGCTTACAGCTTCACTTCTGTCCTCTGGAACTCCGTGTTGGAGAAATAAAACCAGTTCTTTACCACTGGAAGAAAACAATGTGCAGGATTTGGACATAGCGGTGTGTTTTAAATTGAGAACTCGTAATGTGGAATTAACATTTAACAGCATCCACTACTATTCAGTCGTCACTTACGTCTGTTTTTCTTTAAATCCAGCGTCACTGATAGACAAATTGTAACAAGAATATTTCACCTGGACTTCAGGTTTTTGGGCAGGAGATGATGTTATTGTTTATTCCATTTTATATCTTACTAAGAGTTCAGTTAAGCACACACACATCAGTATTCAGACCTCAGATTTAACTGCAGACTTAAACACTATTCACACGTTGTGTGAGAGTTATGCACGGGGGAGGAGTTTTTCAAAAACAGAGGCGTGTCTTAGTTAAACGGGATTCTGACCACGAACTTAATCCCATTTTTCTCACGTAATATCAGCTCAAGGGAGGAGCAGTGTTATATTTATAATGTTAGTTATAACAAGTATCAAAATATACTGGTGGTTAAAGTTGTATTTATTGTCTCTGGGGTGTGTAGTTGTGATGATGTTAATGTGTGACTCACCTGAGATCATGAACAGAAAGATCAAATAAAGTGGAGAAGCCATTTTGAGGGACATCATTGCTGGAGAGCTTCTACAGAAAAAAAAGGAAAACCTATAAAATTTGCTTGTAATAAGTCACAACAACAACATACAATCTACTAAGCTGTTAATCCTCCTTTTCTTTGGAGAAATAATTAAGTAATGACATACAATTATCACAGCATCCATCAGAAGTCTTTCATTAGCTGAGGGATTATTTATTTTAATACCACAGTGCAGTTGAATTCTGGTTTCTGATTGGTCAGAAGGTGTTGATTAATTCTCTATAATTAATCAACACCTTGTACAGTGAACGCTTCACATAAATGGATTAAACAAATGACTATAATCATTGATATGGTGAAGTTTTCTGTAAGGAGAAATTTATTCAGTGGAAGGAGTCTCCAGTGTCAGAGCTTTGTAAAGGTAAAGCTGTAACTTTAAGTTTTCTGACATCATCAGGACAGAGAAGTTTATGCTTTACATTACACAGAACATTAAATATAACATTAAACAGGAAAAAGTATGATGTTTATGACAAATATTCACAAGCCACAAAAGAAAACCTGTACATGAATTCACTGTTACCAAATCTACTCAGAGAAGCTCACACATGCTTAAAACATTGCTTACTTGTCATGCACTAATCTGCATAGTCTTAGAATTGTCATTATTTGCATATCAGAATCTGAGAATTGAAGGAGAAATGTTTTGGAAAGATATCTAAAGTAGAATAGTACACAAAAATCACATATATTTTACAAACCAGGATGCTTTAAAACAAAAAGATGCAGTGCTATCAGTTAAGATAAAAAATTGTCTAAAAAGAGAATAATTATGTAGATTTATTACTTGTGCATGAAGCTAAGTAAATATTTCAAGTTTAAATAGTGCATGCACTCGTGGGACAAACAGCAGTGATGATTGATTCGTGGTCTCGCTGGTTCATAAGTTTCAATATTGTCACCAATAAACTCAATTAAACAGCAGAAGATTTAATCAGAAACTAAGAATGGAAAGAGCAGGTATATAGAAGATAAACTGAACATGAAACTCTAGCTGTATGAAACACATTTGATAAATGAATAGAGCTACATGTATTGGCCCCGATGGCCTTCCACACTACATCACCACAGTACCACCTACAGCCACAGCTACATAATCAGCCTTTCTCCTCTCTGCTCCTGGAGTACTCCTGCTCTACTAATGTCAGTGTTTTCCCTTTTCCCAACACACCTGATTCAACTCATCAGATAATTAACAAAGCAGACGTGAGTGTGTTAAAGCAGGAAAATGCTATATAAGATAACATTACTCCTGTAGCAGCACTCAGAAACATGACAATAGGTGTGGGCCACATGACCAAAATATCAAATCACACTTCATAATATACATGAAGACATTTTCAGGGTAGACAATATGTATCACTGTATAAACACTTGCTAAGGAACTGTCAGCAAAATAACAAAAAAAAAAAAGAAACTGTTTTAGAAACTACACTTACTACGGCCTATCAGTCAGTCTGTGTGTTACCATGGCAACATGCAGCCTTGGCTTCTTTGGGATCTATTTCTATCGACGGAGCAAAAATAACCCAAATATTTGGCCATATTGTGTCTGCCATGTCAGTTACTTGATATTAATGTCTTATTAATAGAATTGTCACACTTGCAATCGTGCTGTTTATCAGTGGCCTCGTGCCTACGGCCACATCACAGCCACGCCCATAATCAGTTTAACAGTTTAACACATTCTTGCTCATGTCTTATTGCTTAATTGACTTTAAAAATAATTATTTATCATTAAAAGTAAGGAAATAAAAAATATTAGTAAAAAATTGCAACATTTTGCCATTTTAAATATCCAATACAAATATTTTAACATCGAGTTTGAAATTATTATAAAAAGAACACAAAAAGCCACAATTTTCACAGACACAATTCATCATGAAATCAGTATTATATCCATAATTCCCAGCACAGATAAGCGATCGGTAAAATCGATAAAAGTTGCCAAAAGTCACGTAGTTCCCAATTTAACAACACAAACTACAACCGTGTTGGAAAAACAACACTGAGCCTCTCTATGTTCAGGAAATGTACATATACTGAGGAAATTTAGTAAAATATTAAACATTAATGTTTTCTTACTGTGCCTTCTCGACCTTCATGTCCAGCAACCAAACTACGACTAAAGAAAAGCGTGAGAGAAAGAATGTGTGGTTAAGAGGTGTTGCTGATGTGTGTGAAAACACGCCTTTTTGTTTCCTCTTTATTGCTCCCTAAATATATTTTTAAGAAACCCTAAGAGACTAGCACTGAAGCAGAGAGTTTTCGCCTCGAGTAGGATGAAGTCATTTTTGGGTAATGTGCTGCGTGCTTGTGCATTAATTACCTCAGATGTTTGATACAAAAGCAAATTAATTACAATAGATTACTTTTTATTAATTAAGCCAAAAAAAAAAACTTTACTAGCATTTTCAAACATGTGTTACTGCATCAGCAAGACTGTCTTTGCACCAGAGTAAAAACTATGCATGTGTGTACAGTACATTTTAACACATCAGTCCAATGTGTGAATGAATCAACCCATTGCCATGCCAACTGAGGAAGTGAAACAACACCCCAAACCACAAAACACACACTACACAATGTTTAAAACTGTCTGTTTTATTTTTAAAATGAGTAATTTATAGATATTATGAGTATTTATCTAATTGTGTGGTATATTTTATCTTTCTGTCTTTCTTAGACTTTCTATCCTCCCTAATGTGATACAACAAGCATTAGGTATTTTTATCATCTATATCTAAATTACGAAGTAAGCCAATACCCTTTATAAATAAACAGCTTAGCTCATTGCTTGAAAGTGATCTAATGCTGATGCTAATCTTTGCTAATGCTAACTCTAGTTGAAATCTACTCTAGGGGCCTCCGTACATCCTGGGGCAGATCTCTGTGAACATGGGCAGGAATGTGGTCAGCTCAGGGGGAAAAAAAAAATCATTCAAATGTTGAACCCAGCTACTTAACCTTTAGACTCTGGACTAATGCAGCTTTAACAGGAAGTGTTGGTGTTGAATTGTCCTGTAGTGCAGTACCGCTGCTCTGCCACAAGGGGCAGTCATGAGCAGTTACTTTTCTAAACACTAATCTCACGTGTCAATCCTGTCTTCAATGTCTCCCTTCATCACTCGGAAGTGTGTATCACCTACATCACATGTCTATGAGTGTGTAGTTTCGAGAAGATTTATAATATAATATTGAATATAATAGCAAAATACCAAAAGTAATACTGTAATACTGAATATTGCATCACTATAAGTTTAGGATGTTGTGACAGGAAAAAGTTCACTTCCTGAGAAGACAGATTTTTATTTAATAGTGAATGAATGTGTTGTGATATGAAAGTTTCTGAAATGAACTCAACAGCTCCTCCTTCAGGCCAAAGGAGTCACAGCAGGAGATGGTCATAGAGAGAAACACATTAACCCAGTGTTAATTATGGCTTTACAGGACTGTGAACACTGATACACACCGGCATGATTAAGTAAAATAAAAAAAAATTGGATGGTCATTTATCATACACACTTCAAGTAAATGACATCATTTAAAGACACACTGCACCAGTGTATACGTGATAAACATTATACACAATTATCCATAACATTAAAACCACCTGCCTAATATTACGTAGTTCCCCCTTGTGCTGCCAAAACATCTCTGACCTGTCGAGGCATGGACTCCACAAGACTTCTGAAGGTGTGCTGTGGTATCTGGAACAAGATGTTAGCAGCAAATCCTTTAAGTCCTGTAAGGGGCCTCCATGGATCAGACTTGTTTGTCCAGCCCATCACAGATGCTCGATCAGATTGAGATCTGGGGAATTTGGAGGCCAAGTCAACACCTTGAACTCTTTGACATGTTCCATAAACTTTTCCTGAACAATTTTTGCAGTGTGGCAGGGTGCATTATCCTGCTGAAAGATGCCACTGCCATTACGGAATAGAGTGGCCATGAAATATTGTACTTGGTCTGCAACTATGCACATGGTCCGTTTCAAAGAAACATCCATATGAATGCCAGAACCCAAAGCATCACACTGACTCTGCCGGCTTGTCTTCTTCCCATAGTGCATCCTGGTGCCATCTCTTCCCAAGGTAAGCAACGCACACACACCCTGCCATCTACATGATGGAAAAGAAAACTTGATTCATCAGACCAGGCCACCTTCTTCTATTGCTCGATGGTCCAGTTCTGAGGCTCACATGCCCATTGTAGGTGCTTTCGGTGGTGGACAGGGGTCAGCATGGGCACTCTGACAGGTCTGCAGCTACGCATCCCCATATGCAGCAAGTTGCTATGCACTGTGTGTTCTGACACCTTTTTATTAACTTTTTTCAGCAATTTGTGCTATAGTAGCTCTTCTGTGGGATCAGACCAGATGGACTAGTCTTCGCTCCCCACGCACATCAATGAGACGTCCATGACCCTGTCACTGGTTCACTGGTTGTCCTTCCTTGGACTACTTTGGTACACACTAACCACTGCATACTGGAAACACCCCACAAGACCTGCCATGACCTGACCCAGTCATTCAGCCATCACAGTGTGGCCCTTGTCAAAGTCACTCAGACTCTGACGCTTGCCCATTTTTCCTGCTTCCAACACATCAACTTCTAGAATTGACTGTTCAATTCAATTCAGTTCAATTTGTTTCCAGAAATAAATACATTCAAATTGAATTAAATGATAATAAATTGTAAATATGTGAATTTATCCCTAATGAGCAAGCCAGAGGCAATGGTGGCAAGAAAAAAAATTCCCTGAGACGATATGAGGAAGAAACCTTGAGAGAAACCAGGCTCAAAAGGGAACCCATCCTCATCTGGGTGCTAACGGATAATGCAATTATAAATAAATCCCTTCTACAACTGTGTACTACATGGACATAGTGCAATTGTGCAATCAGTAAATTCATATTCATATTTCAAAATATAATTGTTATAAACTTATAAATGAGCAAAAGCATTTATTATCATATAGCATGTTGCATGTAACTGACATCGCTATTCCGTCATGTTGGTTGCTTTCCCAGACTTTGTAAGGAAGGAATTTTTGAAACTGGACCTTTATGAATTTTAATTGAATACTCATGCTTTAGAAGGAAGCTCTTTGGATTAAAGATTTTTTCTGGAATTATATTGATCTTTAACCTGGATTTTTAAGTAGGATGCAGAGTTCATAATGAGTCCTTCACATATCCAAACTGTGAATGGCAGCTAACAGATTAATCCTGACAAATGTTTACACTTTACACAATATTCTCCAGTTCTGTTGTTTAAAGTTGTCATGATTTGATTTCTTGTCGATTTCATAAAGCAAGTGTCCAGAAGACATCAGAAAGTCTAAAGACGGCTTTACACTGTATGATTTTCAGCCCGATTTTGCTGACACAGACAAAACTTACACGTTGTAAAAGAAATGTTTGTTTGTGAGCTGAGACCGGAGGTCTTACAATTCACAATGCGACACGCTCACCAGCGGATGATTAAGTGCCACTGGTCTGGCAGGATGAGATCTGTTAAAGCACTGCTGAAATCGTACAGTGTAAAACCAGCTTAATTTACAAATTAGCCATCGATGTTTCTAGAAGCTTTCCACTGACCAAGTAGGTGTTGTGATGAGGTTGAATAAATGGATGAATGGAAACTTTGTTGAGTACTTATCATTGTGCCTCGTGTCTCATGCGGTGAAATTAACGTGCTTCTGCAGATGTAGCATCAGATGGCTAAATGGAATACATTCACTTACCCTTAATGAGGGAGTTTGTTCATTTTATGTTTTTCTTATTTCAGTGGTTTATGTCTGCAGTGTTTTCACCCTGTCTAATAATACATTTTGATGTATTCCTCAGACACGATTATCATTGCTGCGGAGAATAAAAGAAAGAACAGACAACCAGATTATTGTGTGCGTCGTCCATTTAAAGTTTGTGACGGTTGTGTGGGATGTGTTAAGGCCACATTGGGGACAACAATCGTTACAGCAACACACCTGATTCAACTCATCAGATGATTAACAAAGCAGACATGAGTGTGTTAAAGCAGGAAAATGCTATATAAGATAACATTACTCCTGTAGCAGGACTCAGAAACATGACAACAGGTGTGGGCCACATGACCAAAATATCAAATCACACTTCATACCATACATGAAGACATTTTCAGGGTACACAATATGTATCATTATATAAACACTTGCTAAGGAACTGTCAGCAAAATATCAAAAAAAAAAGAAACTGTTTTAGAAACTACACTTACTACGGCCTGTCAGTCAGTCTGTGTGTTACCATGGCAACATGCAGCCTTGGCTTCTTTAGGAACTATTTCCATTGACGGAGCAAAAATAACCAAAAAATTTGGCCATATTTTGTCTGACATGTCAGTTACTTGATATTAATTTCTTATTAATAGAACTGTCACACTTGCAATCGTGCTGTTTATCTGTGGCCTCGTGCCTACGGCCACATCACAGCCACGCCCATATTCAGTTTAACAGCATTTTTGCTCATGTCATATTGCTTAATTGACTTTAAAAATAATTATTTATCATTAAAAAAATAAGGAAATATAAAAAAAATATTAGCAAAAAATTGCAACATTTTGCCCTTTTAAATATTCAATACAAATATTTTAATATTGACTTTGAAATTGTTATAAAAATACACAAAAAGCCACAATTATCTCAGACACAATTCATCATGAAATCAGTATTATATCCATAATTCCCAGCACAGATAAGCGATCGGTAAAAGTTGCCAAAAGTCACGTAGCTCCCAATTTAACAACAAAAACTACAACCGCATTGAAAAAAAACCAACACTGAGCCTCTCTATGTTCAGGAAATGTACATATACTGAGGAATAAATATTAAAATATTATTAAAATTAAATTAAAAAATTAAAATATTAAACATTATGTTTTCTTACTGTGCCTTCTTGACCTTCATGTCCAGCAACCAAACTACGACTAAAGAAAAGCGTGAGAGAAAGAGTGTGTGGTTAAGAGGTGTTGCTGATGTGTGTGAAAACACCCCCTTTTTGTTTCCTCTTTATTGCTGATTCAGTCCCTACTTCAGAATAGGAGAAAATATTCAGACAAAGAAAGATAAAAGATATACATTTTAAATGAATCTAAAGAAAATTCTCTATAGTAATCTGTAGTGCTTGTGCATTTATTACCTCAGAAGTTTTATACAAAAGCAAATTAAATACACCAGACTTTTTTTATTAATTAAGGCAAAAATAAAACTTTATTAGCATTTTCAAACATGTGTTATTGCATCAGCAAGACTGTGTTTGCACCAGAGTAAAAACTGTGTATGCATTGTGTACAGTACATTTTAACACATCAGTCCAATGTGTGAACAAATGAACCCATTGCCATGCCAACTGAGGAAGTGAAACTACACCCCAAACCACAAAACATACACTACACAATGTTTAAAACTGTCTGTCCTATTTTTAGGTATTATGGGTATTTATCTAATTGTGTGGTATATTTCATCTTGGGGCAGATCTCTGTGAACATGGGCAGGAATGGGGTCAGCTCAGGGAGTGGAAAAAAAAACAAATATATTCAAATGTTGATCCCAGCTACATAACCTTTAGACTCTGGACTAATGCAGCTTTAACAGGAAGTGTTGGTGTTGAATTGTCCTGTAGTGCAGTACCACTGCTCTGCCACAAGGGGCAGTCATGAGCAGTTACTTTTCTAAACGCTAATCTCACATTTCAATTTCTGTTTGTGTAAGCAGAACTCAGATGGCAGTCCAAGTCCAAGATGGCGGCGCGGCAGTAGCACGCAGCGACCACTCCGGATACAAAATGGTGCTTTTTTCGTCCTTAGGCCGACTTTTTAACAGCACATGGACATCGGAGCTACCGGTGTTCGTGTATACCACCGCCAGACAGACACAACAATACAGCCACTCTGCAGGATGATCTGGTGGAGAAGCTAGGCGATCTCGGCTTGCTGCGGGGACCAGGCCTCCAGCCCTCGGCGTCGCCTGATGCCGGTGGCCGGGGGAGGGGACGTCGCAAGCGGTGCGCGAGAAAGCAGAAGCGCGACAAGAGGGCGGGGGTTCGTACTAGGCTAAAAACAAACCCTAGCCGTCCGGCTCTCCCATCCATCCTGCTCTCCAATGTCTGCTCCCTGGACAATAAACTGGATTACATCCGACTCCAGAAAACTACGTGGCGTGAGTTCAGAGACTGCTGCGTCTTTGTTTTCACGGAGACGTGGCTCAGCGACAGAGTTCCGGACGCTGCCATTCAGCTAGACGGGCTAGCCTCGTTTCGAGCCGACAGAAACACTGCTCTGTGCGGTAAGGCTCGCGGCGGTGGCTTGTGTTTACATCAACACGGAATGGTGCAAGAACTCTGTACTAGTCTCTAGTTACTGCTCATCGCTGGTGGAGTTTGTGACTGTTAGATGCAGACCTTTATATTTACCACAGGAATTCACTATCATCCTCATAATTGGTGTATACATTCCCCCCAGTGCTAACGCTAATGCTAAGGAGGCGCTCTGTGAACTGTATGGGGCTATTAGCGAGCTGCAGAACTCAAACCCTGACGGACTGTTTATTGTTGCCGGAGATTTCAACTATTCAAATCTCAAGTCAGTGCTCCCTAAATTCCATCCGCATGTGGACTTTGCAACAAGAGGGAAGAACGTGCTGGACCTTGTTTACACAAACATCCAGGCGCATACTGGGCGGAGCCCCGCCCCCACCTCGGCTACTCAGACCACATCTCTGTTATGCTAATCCCAGCATACAGACCGCTAGTCAGACGAACCCAACCGATTCTGAAGCAGGTGAAAACCTGGCCAGCAGGAGCCATCTCTGCTCTTCAGGACTGTTTTGAACACACTGACTGGCACATGTTCAGGGAAGCGGCAACTGACGGCGACTTCACCGACTTGGAAGAATACACGACATCAGTGACCTGCTATATCAGCAAGTGCATTGATGACGTCACTGTCTCCAAGACCATCACCTCACGCTCCAACCAGAAGCCATGGATGACTGCAGAGGTGCGCGCGCTACTGAGGACCCGGGACTCTGCTTTCAGAGCAGGCGACAAGGTGGCCCTAAGAACAGCGAGGGCCAAACTGTCCCGGGCCATCAAAGAAGCAAAGCGCGCACACGCTCAGAGAATCCACAACCACTTCAAAACCAGCAGAGACACACGGCGCATGTGGCAGGGCATCCAGAACATCACAAATTACAGGACACCACCATCTGCCTGTGACAGTGATGCCTCCCTCCCAGATGCGCTGAACGACTTCTACGCCCGGTTCGAGGCACAGAACGGCGTGACGGCGAGGAAGACCACCCCTTCTCCCAATGGCCAGGTGCTGTGTCTAACCACGGCCGACGTGAGAAAGACAGATCTACACAGAGTCAACCCACGAAAGGCTGCTGGACCAGACAACATTCCTGGCAGGGTGCTCAGGGGATGTGCAGACCAGTTGGCAGATGTTTTCACGGACATCTTCAACACCTCCCTGTGCAGCACCGTTGTTCCGACGTGCTTCAAGGCCACCACCATCGTCCCCGTGCCAAAGAAGTCTTCAGTGTCCTGCCTCAATGACTACCGTCCCGTTGCACTTACACCCATCATCATGAAGTGCTTCGAGAGGCTCGTCATGAGGCACATCAAGACCCTGCTGCCTCCCTCACTGGACCCCCTGCAATTCACTTACCGCCCCAACCGCTCAACAGATGACGCCATCACCACCGCCCTCCATCTGGCCCTCACCCACCTGGACAATAAAGACACTTATGTTAGAATGCTGTTCATAGACATTAGTTCAGCATTCAATACAATCATTCCTCAGCACCTGATTGGAAAGCTGAACCTGCTGGGCCTGAACACCTCCCTCTGTAACTGGATCCTGGACTTCCTGACCGGGAGACCTCAGTCAGTCCGGATCGGGAACAGCATCTCCAACACCACCACACTGAGCACTGGAGCCCCACAGGGCTGTGTGCTCAGTCCATTGCTGTTCACTCTGCTGACTCACGACTGTGTAGCAATGCACGGCTCAAATCACATCATCAAGTTCGCCAATGACATGACCGTGGTGGGTCTCATCAGCAAGAACGACGAGTCAGCATACAGAGATTAGGTGCAGCGGCTAACGGACTGGTGCAGAGCCAACAACCTGTCCCTGAATGTGGACAAAACTAAAGAGATGGTTGTTGACTTCAGAAGAGCACAGAGTGACCACTCTCCGCTGAACATCGGCGGCTCCTCCATGGAGATCGTCAAGAGCACCAAGTTTCTTGGTGTTCACCTGGCGGAGAACCTCACCTGGTCGCTCAACACCAGCTCCATAACAAAGAAAGCCCAGCAGCGCCTGTACTTTCTGCGAAGGCTGAGGAAAGCGCATCTCCCTCCCTCCATCCTCACCATGTTCTACAGAGGGACTATCGAGAGCATCCTGAGCAGCTGCATCACTGCCTGGTTCGGGAATTGCACTGTCTCAGATCGCAAGACCATGGAGCGGATAGTGAGGACAGCTGAGAAGATCATCGGGGTCTCTCTTCTCTCCTTCTCGGACATTTACACCTCCCGCTGCATCCGCAAAGCCACCAGCATTGTGGACGACCCCACACACCCCTCACACACACTCTTCACCCTCCTGCCGTCTGGTAAACGGTATCGAAGCATTCGGGCCCTCACAACCAGACTGTGCAATAGTTTCTTCCCTCATGCCATCAGACTCCTCAACACCTAGAACTGGACTGAAGGAAGGAACACACACACACATACATATACACACATACACACAACTGAACATCTTCCATGCACATGTTTTACACATGTTTTGCACATGTTTTATGCTGCTGCTGCTACTATTATGTTTACACATAATACATTATGTTTACATTACTTCAGTTATTTATATCAAACTCTGTATTATTTGCACTATTGTCACTTGGTCAATTTCAAACAGAACTGCGTACTGGTTGGTGTTGTAGTTACTGTACTGTCTTGTTCTGTCTTGTGCGTCCGCACGTTTGCACTTGTGCACTTTATGTTCAATTTATGTAGTCCCCGTAGTTCTGTGTCGTTCTGTGTTGTCTTATGTAGCACCTTGGTCCTGGAGAAACGTTGTTTCGTTTCACTATGTACTTGTATATGGCTGAAATGACAATAAACTCCACTTGACTTAAATGCGTGTAAAGCAGTTCTTTCCACATGACTGAGTGAAATAAACTGAACAGCTCCTCCTTCAGGCCAAAGGAGTCACAGCAGGAGATGGTCATAGAGAGAAACTCATTAACCCAGTGTTAATTATGGCTTTACAGGACTGTGACACTGATACACACCGGCATGATTAAGTAAAAAAAAAAAAAAAAAAAAGATGGTCATTTGTCATACACACTTCAATAAATGACCTCATTTAAAGACACACTGCATCTCAATGCACCAGGGTATACATGATAAACACTATATATTTATATATTTGACTGAATCTTGTAAGACATATTGAGGATGAGCATTCCTTTTTATTACGCTGAGTTACAAATAAAGGAAAAAATAAACCAACAAAACAAAATAATGCTAAAGTAACAGATATACACCAAACAAAGTAATAAACAGTAATAAAATACACTTAGGTTTAGGGGTAAATATTTAAAATATTCCAGCATACTCTATATGATAAACATAAAAAGATAAACTATAAAAATACAGTATAACCATATATTTATACATTATAAATCAACACAACAATTATCATATAGCATGTTATAGATAAGGGATTTCACCCCTGAACCTAGAGAAATGATGAACACCCCCTTAACATGAAATTTCAACTCGTTAACTTGGGGTAGTCTTCTCAAGTACCCGTTCCTTCCCCTTTTATGGAGTTACAGCACAACAACACGGCCGCTCGTTCTGTGAACAGTGTAAAGTTGGTCTTCTCTACTTTTAAATGAGTTTAAAGCAGTACTGGCTTTAGATCAGTTAATATATAGACAGTATAGTTTTGAGAAGGTAATCATCAACATTACAGTAATCACTAATGTACTCTAGCTTATTGCTAAGCTACTCACTGTTGTCTGCTGTAATTGCTGTGATGCAATTTTAGTCCAAAATGTTGCATGAATGTTTATAGGGAACAGAACCAATAGTGCGGTTAAAGTAGCTGTTTATGAGCTTCTGCTCTGACAGAACAAACAAAAGACAAGCTTTTATGGAGATGTCCATGTTTTTTTTTTTTCTCCACTTTGCGAATTGCAAATTAGCTATCGATAAATGAAAAACAAATACGTTTTTAGATTTCCAGTATGTACAGGCAGAAGTTTTATCAAAGTCTGGTGATGTTGATCATAATAAGCTGAATTTAACCAGGTGCTATATTTTCATTGGGCCTAACTGGATTTTGAGTTAGGATCCGCAAGTGAGTCACATTTACATTTACATTTATCTCATGGGTCTGAGGCTTTAAATATTCAAAATGTGAACGTTAGCTAACAGTTTAGTCCAGATATTTTTTTTAGTTATCCAATGTTCTCCAGTTACACTTGGTTGCACATGATATACACATCAAGACATCAGAAGGTATCAAAAAAAATAAAAAATAAAAAAGCTCATGTGGCATCTGGAGAGTTTCTAGAAGCTTTCCACTGACCAGGTGGGAGCTGTGGTGAGGTTGAATAAACGGGTGAATGTTGATTAATTCACCCTGCTGTAGATCACAGTGGGATCCTCAGCATTGGAAGGCCTGCAGAAAGAGAATAAATGATCAGAGTAAGATCCAGCAGAAGATCATTTCCAGCTCTGTTGGAGTGGAGGAAACAGACCGGCTCCTCTCACCTGTAGTCAGCACCAGTGCGAGTAAATCTAATACTAGCGTACTGAACCTCCTTGTCTTCAGAGCCTGAAGCTTTCACAGCAGAACTCTCAGCGCTCCCGGGGTCACCGGCACTCCGGCGTACAACTCTGGCATACAGGACTTCATCCTGATTGGCCGAGGCTGAATCAGGTACAGTGTTGATTGGATTTGTCATTGCTACATTGGCATAAAGATTATCCTGAGGTGGGAGAACATGGCATCATAGAGACAGAGGAGTGAAAATGGTGAACATCTACATCACAGTATCATAGAATTCTGGATTGTGATTGGTCAGAAGGTGTTGATTAATTTACTATAACAACAGCACTGACAGTAGGGCAGCTGCGAATCACAGGTTTATAGTAATGCACTCATTCGTTATCCGTTATCGTTTCTATAGTAACGGCTCATTCACAGGGGTGTGTACAGTGGATGGTCCACATAAACAGATTAAAAAATGGGTATAAGCATTGATATGGTTAAGTTTTCTGTAAGGAGATGTAATGTATTTAACATTTATGGAAGGAGTCTCCAGTGTCTTTGTAGCAGTCAGAGGTAAAGCTGTAACTTTAAGTTTTTTTGACATCTTCAGGACAGAGGAGTTTACGCTTTGCAGTTTCTCAGCGGTATCTGAGGGAATGACTGTTTATAGCTGTGATAACATAAATGTGAACAGGAACTGATTTGTTTCACGGATGTACCACAACATTAAATGTAACTATAAACAGATAAAACTATGAAGTGTGGTACTGAAATAAATAAACAAGTAGAACTGGGGATGCCTCTGTCACATAAAGCAGGTGCAGGTGAGTTGAGACGGACGCAAATGCAGTAAAGGTTTTATTAAAGAGAGGCAGGCAGCCAAATCCAAAACGACAGACAGAATCAGCATCAATAAATATGCGTGGGTCAGACAATCAGCAAACAGAGACCGCTGGGCAAAGGCAGAACACGAAAACTGGATCAGGCTGCAAAACACTGAAACAAGACAGGAACCAACACCCGAACATGTGCTGTCGCGGTCCGAGCTGCATAATGCGCTGACACTCAGCGTGGGGGTAAACCTGACTGCCACCACCACCAGCAAGTCCAGTCCTTCTTGTCACTAATTTGTGTTTCTGATATATCTATAAAATATAATTCAAACATTATGGAAGCTATCAGTGAAAACATATTTCTGACATTTGACTTTGATGTGACCTTGACCCTGTTTGGATCAATTCCAAAATGTAATCTATTCATCTGCTGCTTGTAATGATAATGCCAAATATGTCCTACAAACACTCAACACTTGTTCTTGAGATTTTTCGCTTAGAAGAATCTCAGATGTATGCACAGAAGGACCTAGTTGCGGTGGCAAAAAAATCCCTGGCAAATCGCTGTTGTATAAGAGGAATAAAACACTTTGGCACATGCTATTATAGGAAATTAATCACAGTTGGGGTGGTAACAGTAACTCACCACTCCGTTGTTGGTTATTTTGCTATAATAGAAACACGCTGAAGTTTTTAAATGACAGTATAAACACACTTCTGAACAATTATCTGTACATTTATGTACCTGTTTTGAACTTTGGTCTGCTGTTGAACCATTTCTTTTCTTTTTCCTGTTGAAAAAAAACAACAACAAAATATTTTATTGTATATATATTATATATATTATATTGAATGAAATATAATAAATCCATTAGTCCTGTTACAGTAAACACTAAACATACACATGGCCAAAAGTATGTCCACCCCGACCATCACCCCCATATGTGGTTCTTCCTTATACTCTAACCACAAAGTTGGAAGAACACAATTGTATAGAATGTCTCTGTATGCTGTAGCATTACAATTTCCCTTCACTGGAACTAAAAGGCCCAAACCTGTTCCAGCATGACAATGCTCCTGTGCACAAAGCGAGCTCCATGGAGACATGGTGTGTGAAGGCTGGAGTGGAAGATCTCAAGTGTCCTGCACAGAGCCCTGACCTCAACCCCACTGAACACCTTTGGGATGAACTGGAATACTGACTGCACCCCAGACCTGCTCAGCAACATGACTGCCTGACCTCACTAATGCTATTGTAGCTGAATGAACACAAATCCCCACAGCCACGCTCCAAAATCTAGTGGAAAGACTTCCTAGAAGAGTGGAGCTCATTATAACAGCAAATGGGAATAAATGTGGAATGAGATGTTCAACAAACACATATGGGTGTGTTGGTCAGGGGTGCACATACTTTTGACCATGTAGTGTACATAAAACTTGGTCAATTAAAAACAGGAGTGTTTACTAGAAAAATATTCAAACATGCAGAGCTGTACAACAGAAAATAATGTAAAAATTCTGACTATGACCTCAGTCCAATTTTTATATTAAGGTGAAAAAATTCTTGTAATTTCTTACCTTATAAACAAGAAGGTGACAATCAGACAAACACACACAAACACAACAGCCCCAACACCTGCGTACACACCTAAGCTCTGAAACCCTGTGTGGACGATGATGTGATAATGAATCAGTGTTAAATATTTATCAGTGTGATTCTGAGTTATAGATTTACATCATCGTACTCACCGTTTAAAGTGACGGACACTGCAGCTGATTTCAAAGATCCGTGTTTATTCTGAGCCTCGCAGTAGTACTGTCCACTCTGTAGAGCTCTGTAACTCTGTCCAGATCCTATAGGTGACGATTCATTCCCCTTAAACCAGGTGTAGTTCTCCACAGGTGGGTTAGCATCACTGCTGCAGGTCAGAGTCACTGAACTGCCCTCCACTATCTCACCAGAGGAGCTGATGGACACTGAGACGTTCTTTGGAGGATCTAAAATGGGTAGGAATGTGAGACTTTAAAGCAAATCTATGATAGTTTGATCTCTTATTCGCTGTGAGGAGATCTTCAGCTTTAACTTACACAGAACATTCAGAGTTACACCGATGGAGTCCTGATGTCCGACTTCATTACTGCACTTGCACTTGTACTCTCCACTGTCCTCAGTGCTGATGTTGGAGATGATGTAGGTCTTTCCTTTTCCTACTGACGTCTTCTCCTTAAACCAGGTGTAGATCTCTACAGGTGGGTTAGCATCACTGCTGCAGGTCAGAGTCACTGAACTGCCCTCCACTGTCTCACCAGAGGAGCTGATGGACACTGAGACATTCTTTGGAGGATCTGGAGAGTTCCATCAGAAGAGTGAGGAAATCAGTTCATGATCATAATCAATGTTTTTCTTGATTTCTTTACTTTCATTAAATATGATGTTCACTTACAGTATATATAAGAAAAGATAAATAAAGCTCACATCTGACACTGAGAGTTTGAGCAGGAGAGGGGAGATGTTCATATCCTCTTACAGCACAGCTATAACTGCCTGCATCCTCACTGCTGACCCGCTGCAGGTGGACTTCATTGCTCTTGGTGGTCTCTGTGGTTAAACCACGGCTGTTTTTGTACCAGATGAATGTGGGATCAGTCAGACTGCAGGTGGTTTTACAGGTCAGAACGGCTGATTGTCCCTCTGTCACTTCTGCAGGAGCGATCACCTGAAGATCTTAAACAATGAGAGAAACATTAAATCAGGAAAGCTGTCCTGAAGCAAGGAAAGCGTCTAATTTAAAACTCTGCTCTCTCATAGTCTTTTCCAATTTAATGGTACTCATTTCAGTATTATTTTCAGTGTTTATAATCTTCTTAACTCTGGAGGCTAGTCACTTTTTGTCAAATTAATGATCAGATCAATCAGAGAAAACACTTTGTACTTTGACAAAAAATATTGACATAAGCAGTGTGAATGTTTCAGAGACTCTCATTAATCAGGTATAAAACTCTCAAACCTTTTTCAGTATGAACATAATAATGACATTCATAAGTTTCTGGTACAAAACTCTGACACTTCTGTGTGTAAAGAGAGATTATCACCTGAGTGACATACAGTGGCCCTAAAAATACTTGAACACTGAAGCCACACAAACATATGAATTTCACTACATTAGAAATCAACATTTCAAACCAAATGGCATTTATTTTAAAGAAGGATACCACAAGCACACTTTTTAAGCAAAACATTTCCCACAAAAACAGTTATTTTTAAAAATATAAAATAAAAAATATACTATTCAAAATTAGACAAAAAATTATTTGGACACTTAATATGATGAATTTGTACAGTTAATATGATGAACTACACCACGTGTTACTCTGCTAGCTACATACATCCACTATAAATTAGCTTGAGAGCAGTTAAAGTTCAAAGATGAAGGACTTGTGAGTGAAAACAGACGACATACAGACAGACCCTGAAAGCCCACTAGCAGCCTGAACAGGATAATTGTGAGTAAAATCAAGAAAAACAGATGAGAAACAGCAGCAAGGATTGCTTCGGACATCAATGATACAGATACAATGTGCACAAACTATTCAAAACAGGATCAACGAGCACGGCTACAGAGGGAGAGTAGTGCAGCGGAAACCATTCATCAGCCTCAAGAATAAGAAAGCAAGGGTGAAATGTGCAAAAGAACATGCACAAAAAGAAAGCAGCTTCTGGCCATCTATCTTATTTTCAGATGAATCCTGATGGAACTTGGATGGATCTGATGTTGGAGTGTTTGTGTGGAGAAAGTCAGGATAAGAACTCCAAACACAGCACAAAGGGTATTATAAAACACAGAGGAGGCTGGGGCTGTTTTTCCTACAGTGGTGTTGCTGAGCTTGGGTTCACTGATGGCATCATGAACTCAGAAGTGGACTGAGGTATTCTGGATGGAAACTTGCAGAAATCAGCAAAGAAATTATTCATGAGACAGAAATGGATTTTTCAGCAGGATAATGATCCAAAGCACCAGCTGCTTTTTGAAAGAACACTTCCCAGATCACTGACCTAAACTCTATAAAGCATCCATGGTTGCAGTGGAGAAGAAATTAACAGATTGTCAATGTCAGTGGATGAACTGAAAGATTTGTTGGTTGAAACCTAAAGAAAATTCCACCAAAAGTTACAGAAACAGGCTGATTTCAGGCCCAGGCATTGTCAAGAAGTTCAGCAAAACAAAAGATGACAGACTAAACACTGGAACTGTGATCTTTAATGAAGGAACTATTGAGTGTCTACATACTTTTCCTCTAAATATTATTTTAATACTTTTAGCGTAATATAGTTTTGGGAAGTGTTTTGCTTGAAAATTTTGCTTGTGGCGTCTCTCTTTAAAATTAATGATATTAGGTTAGACAGGTTGTTTTCTAATGCAATGAAGATTATAACTGTGAAATTAATTTAAAAAAAAAAAAGGTTGTTAAATTGTAAGTGTGGCTTAAGTGTCAAAATACGTTTTAGGACCACTGTATGTAGAAAATGAAATGATTTTATTTACCTGTAACATTGAGTGTAACTCCGGGTACACCCACCCATCGTTCTTTTTGATTATTTGTTATGACTCTGACGCAGTACATGTGTTCATCTGTTTTCTTCACATCACTCAGTCTGAGGGAGAAGTGATTCTGTTCATCTCCTAAATACTCCACTCTGCCTGAGTAACCTGATTCATTACGCAGATCAGTCGGCTCTATACCTGGAACTGGGTTTATTAACCAAAACCTGTTCATCACTGTAAGATGTGTTGGGTGTGTGTAAGAGCCGTTCATAAACACTGTAGATCCTCTTATAGCACAGAGATTTAGTTGGCTGTATTTCACACTTCGTTCATTCCCAAGAGCTCCTGAAACATGATACATGAAAGAGGTGATTAGAGGTCATTATCCTGAGCCCCATAAAACACTGAGTTAGCTTACAGCTTCACTTCTGTCCTCTGGAACTCCAGGTTGGAGAAATAAAACAATTCTTTACCACTGGAAGAAAACCGTGTGCAGGATTTGGACATAGCGGTGTGTTCTAAATTCAGAGCTCGTAATGTGGAATTAACATTTAACAGCATCCACTACTATTCAGTCGTCACTTACGTTTGTTTTTCTTTAAATCCAGTGTCACTGATAGACAAATTGTAACAAGAATATTTCACCTGGACTTCAGGTTTTGGGGGCAGGAGATGATGTTATTGTTTACTGCATTTTATATCTTACTAAGAGTTCAGTTAAGCACACACACATCAGTATTCAGACCTCAGATTTAACTGCAGACTTAAACACTATTCAGATGTGAGAGTTATGCACGGGGGCGGGGTTTTTCAAAAACAGAGGCGTGTCTTAGTTAAACGTGATTCTGACTTTGAACTTACGCCCATTTTTCTCACGTAATATCAGTTCAAGGGAGGAGCAGTGTTATTTATAATGTTACAGTTATAACAAGTATCAAAATATACTGGTGGTTAAAGTTTTATTTATTGTCTCTGGGGTGTGTAGTTGTGATGATGTTAATGTGTGACTCACCTGAGATCATGAACAGAAAGATCAGATAAAGTGGAGAAGCCATTTTGAGGGACAACATTGCTGGAGAGCTTCTATAGAAAAAAAAAGGAAAACCTATAAAATTTGCTTATAATAAGTCACAACAACAACATACAACCTACTAAGCTGTTAATCCTCCTTTTCTTTGGAGAAATAATTAAGTAATGACATACAATTATCACAGCATCCATCAGAAGTCTTTCATTAGCTGAGGGATTATTTATTTTAATACCACAGTGCAGTTGAATTCTGGTTTTCTGACATCATCAGGACAGAGAAGTTTATGCTTTACATTACACAGAACATTAAATATAACAATAAACAGGTAAAAAGTATGATGTTTATGACAAATATTCACAAGCCACAAAAGAAAACCTGTACATGAATTCACTGTTACCAAATCTCCTCAGAGAAGCTCACACATGCTTAAAACATTCCTTACTTGTCATGCACTAATCTGCATAGTCATAGAATTGTCATTAATTTTCTGGAAAGATGTCTAAAGTAGAATAGTACACAAAAATCACACATATTTTACAAACCAGGATGCTTTACAACAAAAAGATGCAGTGCTATCAGTTAAGATAAAGAATCGGGTAAATATAGAATAATTATGTAGATTTATTTCTTGTGCATGAAGCTAAGCAAATATTTCGAGTTTAAATAATGCATGCACTCGTGGGACAAACAGCAGTGATGATTGATTTGTGGTCTCACTGGTTCATAAGTTTCAATATTGTCACCAATAAACTCAGTTAAACAGCAGAAGATTTTATCAGAAACTAAGGATGGAAAGAGCAGGTATATAGAAGACAAACTGAACATGAAACTCTAGCTGTATGAAACACATTTGATAAATGAATAGAGCTACATGTATTGGCCCCGATGGCCTTCCACACTACATCACCACAGTACCACCTACAGCCACAGCTACATAATCAGCCTTTCTCCTCTCTGCTCCTGGAGTACTCCTGCTCTACTAATGTCAGTGTTTTCCCTTTTCCCAACACACCTGATTCAACTCATCAGATAATTAACAAAGCAGACATGAGTGTGTTAAAGCAGGAAAATGCTATATAAGATAACATTACTGCTGTAGCAGGACTCAGAAACATGACAATAGGTGTGGGCCACATGACCAAAATATCAAATCACACTTCATACTATACATGAAGACATTTTCAGGGTAGACAATATGTATCACTATATAAACACTTGCTAAGGAACTGTCAGCAAAATTTAAAGAAAAAAAAAAAGAAAGAAACTGTTACTACACTTACTACGGCCTGTCAGTAAGTCTGTGCATTACCATGGCAACATGCAGCCTTGGCTTCTTTGGGAACTATTTCTATCGACGGAGCAAAAATAACCAAAATATTTGGCCATATTGTGTCTGCCATGTCAGTTACTTGAAATCAAAATCAATCGTGCTGTTTATTTGTGGCCTCGTGCCTACGGCCACATCACAGCTACGCCCATATTCAGTTTAACAGCATTCTTGCTCATGTCATATTGCTTAATTGATTTTAAAAATAATTATTTATCATTAAAAAAATAAGGAACCATAAAAAATATTAGTAAAAAATTGCAACATTTTGCCATTTTAAATATTCAATACAAATATTTTAATATTGACTTTGAAATTGTTATAAAAAATACACAAAAAGCCACAATTATCTCAGATACAATTTATCATGAAATCAGAATTATTCCCATAATTCCCAGCACAGATAAGCGATCGGTAAAAGTTACCAAAAGTCAGGTAGCTCCCAATTTAACAACACAAACTACAACCACATTGAAAAAACCCAACACTGAGCCTCTCTATGTTCAGGAAATGTACATATACTGAGGAATATATATTAAAATATTATTCAAATATTATTAAAATTATAAAAATAAAATATTAAACATTATGTTTTCTTACTGTGCTTTCTCGACCTTCATGTCCAGCAACCAAACTACGACTAAAGAAAAGCGTGAGAGAAAGAGTGTGTGGTTAAGAGGTGTTGCTGATGTGTGTGAAAACACCCCCTTTTTGTTTCCTCTTTATTGCTGAATTAGTCCCTACTTCAGAATTGGAGAAAATATTCAGACAAAGAAAGATAAAAGATATACATTTTTAATGAATCTAAAGAAAATGCTCTATAGTAATCTGTAGTGCTTGTGCATTTATTACCTCAGAAGTTTTATTCAAAAGCAAATTAATTACACCAGACTTTTTTTATTAAATAAGCCAAAAATAAGCTTTATTAGCATTTTCAAACATGTGTTATTGCATCAGCAAGACTGTGTTTGCACCAGAGTAAAAACTATGCATGCATTGTGTACAGTACATTTTAACACATCAGTCCAATGTGTGAACAAATGAACCTATTGCCATGCCAACTGAGGAAGTGAAACAACACCCCAAACCACAAAACACACACTACACAATGTTTAAAACTGTCTGTCCTATTTTTAGGTATTATGGGTATTTATCTAATTGTGTGGTATATTTTATCTTGGGGCAGAACTCTGTGAACATGGGCACGAAAGAGGTCAGCTCAGGGAGTAAAAAAAAACAAATATATTCAAATGTTGAACCCAGCTACTTAACCTTTAGACTCTGGACTAATGCAGCTTTAACAGGAAGTGTTGGTGTTGAATTGTCCTGTAGTGCAGTACCGCTGCTCATGAGCAGTTACTTTTCTAAATGCTAATCTCACATTTCAATCCTGTCTTCAATGCCTCCCTTCATCACTCTGAAGTGTGTATTACCTACATCACATGGCTGTGAGTGTGTAGTGTGGAGAAGATCTAGTGTTGCAGGCATACCAGGCTGACCTGCTTAAAGGATTGGATGAGGGAGATGATATAAATAATGATGACATTGTGGAACTGCGTCGTGCCACGGATTTGTCTCTCTGGGCCACTAAAGAGACCGCCAGGGCAATTGGGCGGTCTATGGCGGCCCTGGTAGCTACGGAGACACATTTGTGGCTGACTCTGTCTAATTTAAAAGAAAATGACAGGGTCTTTCTCCTGGATGCCCCGATTGTGCCGACTGGCCTGTTCGGCGACGCTGTAAATACAGACGTCGACAGGTTCCAGTCGGCGGCATTCCTGCGATTTCTCCCTCGCCGCTCTCACGGGGCTGCTCGGCAGCCTTGTACCAGCTCCTCACACCGGGAGGTCCAGAAACGGAGCGTCATCACTCGCACTCCCCCTGAAAAGAGGGAGTCAGGGTGGCGCTCCAGGTCGAGGCCAAGGGAGATGATGGATCTGAGGACCGAAAAGTCGGGACCTCTGAGGGCAGGCCCCTCTGGGGAAGGGAGGTGTACACCTCATCGTACGGTGCCCATCTCACCTCAGTGCCCTCAGGAGATCGTTTTGTCAACCCTGCCACCTCCGGTGCTTCAGGGCACGGCGGTCTCCAGCGAGCGGTTCTCTCGGCTTCCGCCCGGACACGTTGCGGTTCTGGGGGGCTCGCTACCTCCGAGGAGGTCTCTAGTCCCTGCCAGTCCTCCGCTTCAGGGCACCAATCTAGCCGCTCTAAGTACGCCAGAGGTCAGTCTCGACAGACTGATTCCCTTAGTAGACTTTCTGGCAGCGTGGAAGCTTCTGCCAAATGTGTCTCAATGGGTCCTGCATACCGTAGAAAAAGGCTACAAGATTCAGTTTGGGTCTCGTCCTCCTCTATTTAGCGGGGTTTTTCCCACTCTGGTGGGCCCCGAGTAGGCTCTGGTCATGGAACGAGAAGTAGATACTTTCCTAAGGAAGGAGGCCATCGAGGTGGTCCCTCCTCTCGACAGAGAGTCGGGGTTCTACAGCCGGTACTTCATAGTTCCGAAGAAGGATGGAGGGTTGCGTCCTATTTTAGATCTGGGTCTGCTGAACCGCTAAGTTATGAGACTCGAGGTTATGAGGTTCAAAATGTCAAACAAGTCGTGTCTCAAATCAGGTCCAAGGACTGGTTTGTCACGATAGATCTGAAGGACGCGTACTTCCACATTTCCATTCTTCCTCAGCACAGGAGGTACCTGAGGTTTGCTTTTGGGGGCGAAGCTTGCCAATATCGGTTTCTTCTCTTTAGTCTTGCACTCTCACCCTGCACTTTCACCAAGTGTGTGGATGCTGCTCTGGCTCCATTGCTTCTCCAGGGGATCCGCATACTCAGTTACATTGACGATTGGTTGATTTTAGCTCAATCAGAGCAGATGGCGGTTCGACATTGAGATGTTGTTCTCGCCCATATGAGAGAATTGGGGTTAAGACTAAACGCAAAGAAAAGTGTGCTTTCTCCAGTGCAGAGGACCACTTATCTAGGCGTGGTGTGGGATTCGACCACGATGCAGGCACATCTGTCTCCTGCTCGGATCGAGTCGATCATCACGGTGGTCCAGAGAGTGAGAGAAGGCCAGTCACTCACTGCTATACAGTTTCAGAGACTGTTGGGTCTGATGGCAGCTGCATCCAATGTGATATCTTTTGGCCTGCTGTACATAAGGCCGTTGCAGTGGTGGCTCAGGACCAAAGGGTTTTCCCCGAGGGGCAACCCGTTTCGCATGATCAAGGTCACGCGGCGAGGCTCACGGGCCTTAGACATGTGGAAGAAACCATGGTTCCTGTTACAAGGCCCCATGTTGGGGGCTCCTTGTCGTCGCGTAACACTAACGATGGATGCCTCCCTCAAGCGCTGGGGGCTGGTCATGAGTGGCCACTCTGCCCAAGGTCTGTGGGAAGGGCCCCATCTCAATTGGCACATAAACTGCCTGGAGATGCTGGCCGTGTTTCGAGCAGTGAGACATTTTCTCCCAGACCTGAGGGGCCATCATGTGTTGGTCTGCAAGCACAACACTTCAGTGGTCTCCTACCTGAACCGGCAGGGGGGTCTGTGCTCGCACCCCCTTTACAGGCTGGTGCACCGGATCCTTCTGTGGGCCCAAGGGAAGCTGCTCTCACTGAGCGCAGTATATATCCCGGGGCATCTCAATCAGGGGGCAGACATCCTGTCGAGGCAGGGGCTGAGGCCCGGGGAATGGGGGCTCCACCCAGAGGTTTTACAGAGCACAAGTGGATTTGTTTGCAACTCAGGAGACTTTACACTGTCCCCTCTGGTTTTCCCTCACTCACCCAGCTCCTCTTGGATTGGACGCTATGGTACAGACGTGGCCGAGGCTGCACCTGTATGCTTTCCCCCCCGAACACTCTGCTCCCAGGAGTTCTGGAAAGGGTCCGCCGAGACGGAGTACGTCTTGTATTAGTAGCCCCTTACTGGCCGGGCCGGCCATGGTTTGCGAACCTGGTAGCCGTTCTCGAAGACTCTCCTTGGGAGATTCCCGTCAGGTGGGATCTCCTCTCTCAGGTGGGTGGTACCCTATTTCACCCTCGTCCGAAGTTATGGAGGCTGTGGCTGTGGCCCCTGAGGGGGCACAGCTCGTAGCCTCTGGTCTCTCAACCGAGGTCTTTACCATATTTATGTGACACACTCAGTTTTTATGACATCGATCAGGGGTACGGATGGTGTAATTAGTGTCGTTTAGCTTTTTCTCACATATCACATATGGACCAGAGAATCTTTGCCTGCATGGCAGAGCTAGGAACAGGGAGTAGCACCAACACAGCATCACCTGGTTGAAAACTGCACACAATACGTTTCTGGTCGTAACGGGTCTTTATCTTAGATTGAGTTACAGAAAGATGGGCTTTAGCAATATCCCAAGCCTTGTGAAGTTGCTGACCAAAAGAACTAACATAATCTTAGATAGACACACTTTTTATATGCAAAGCCAAATCTATTCCTTTTTATTGATTCAATTCTATAATCATTCACTCAAACCTTTATATTAAACTTTCATTTTCTAATGTATTCCTGTGGCTTCAGAATAAACTCAGGACATCACTGCAGAATTGTAAGACATTTTTTTTCCCCATCACATCAACCTAAACTCACTCAACTATCAAATCCTCCTCTAGAGGGTAGTGTAGCTCTGATGTGTGTGGAACGGAGCAGTGTACATCTTTAACTCCAGCTGTTACTCTCCATAAAAATAAAACAAGCAGCTGCATATTCAAAAACAACAGCAACCTGTGAGCTCTTATGTTGACGTGCAATGAAGAGTGATGAGTGAACTGCGTTTGTCTGATCACATAACAGTCTCGATCAGATTTACAGTGTGGTATGAAATGCTTCATGTGATTTACGCTGATGATGTTGTTAGACTCCTCTCCATGTGGTGTTCAGTCAGAAGAATACGTGTTATCTTTCTTACTAATCCATTTTTTCCCCGCATATATTTCTGATGGTTTTTATATTTCAATATATTTCTTTGTTGTGTTTTGCCCAAATCTATTTCTTTATCTGTGCTGCTGCTCTGTACACAGTTTAAATCACTGGTATCACCTGATTTATGAGGCCTAGAAACCCCACAGCAGCCTGCAGCTGGACGCACTACAATAACAGATGCACTTCATCATTCTGACCACCAGGTGTCATTATCACACACCGCGATGAAAAGCTTTGAGTAATGAACTCTTTATCGATACAGTTGGCTGCCATCACTAGTTACTGCACTTTTTAGAAAGCGAAATTTCATTTTTTCAGCACTTTACAGGAAATATTCAGAAGGTGTTGATTAATTTTCTATAACAGCAGCTGTGATAATAGTAGTAGTAGTAGTGATTTGTATGATACTCCAGTAGCACCCTGAACTTGATTATTTTCCTAACAACAATTAGCCAACAATGACCATTTTTGAGTGTGTGCGTGTGTGTGTGTGTTTGTGTGTGTGTGTGTTGTAGTTAATAGAAATAAAATAAGTTCATTTATTTAGCAGTTCTATCGTTGAGCAGGAAAAAGTGAGAGACTGAGTATATTACAGTTTCTAGTTTTAGATTTAGTCTTTTTTCAATCCATCTTGGCTCTACACCTTTAACATCTTACTGTCCAGAAATGTGAAGATGACCTCAGTGTACACATCACTACTCACTCTGTCCACTGAACACCAGTTATTATAATAAACAGTTATGAGCTACACAAAGAGGAAAATTAGAATCGCTGAAGATGAACAATTGACAACCTATGGTTTGGTTTAAGGAAGTGAAGATGCCCTACTTTTACATTGGGTTAATCAAGTGAAACAACAAAGCCCCCCTTTCTCAACAAATATTAACATAGGAGATAAGTCACATGTTACAAGGCCATATTTAATTATAAACATGGCCACAGCAGACACCCATGCTCTGTTTGGACAGATGAAGAAATAAAAGTTTTATTTGGCAACATCAAATGTCACTGCAACCCAAATTCACACTTAAGTCAGCATAACCCAGAAAACTTTCTGCTTGTCTTAATCCGTAGGGTTTAATATGGAGTTCGCCCACCCTTTGCAGCTATAACAGCTTCAACTCTTCTGGGAAGGCTTACCAAAAGGTTTAGGACTGTGTTTATGGGAATTTCTGACCATTCTTCTAGAAGCGCATTTGTGAGGTCAGGCATTGATGTCTCCACTCTAATTCATCCCAAAGGTGTTCTATCGGGTTGAGATCAGGACTCTGTGGAGGCCAGTCAAGTTCCTCCACACCAAACTTGCTCATCCATGTCTTTATGGACCTTGCTTTGTGCACTGGTGCACAGTCATGTTGTAACACCAAGGGGCCATCCCCAAACTCTTCCCACAAAGTTGGGAGCATGAAATTGTCCAAAATGTCTTGGTATGTCTTGGCCAAGCCCAACCCCTGAAAAACAACCGCACACGATAATCCACCTCCATCAAACTTTACACTTGGCACAATGCAGTCAGGCAAGTACCTTTCTCCTGGCAACCGCCAAACCCAGACTCATCCATCGGATTGCCAGAGAACATGTCTCCACTGCTCTAGTGTCCAGTGGTGGCGTGTTTTACACCACTGCATCCCACGCTTTGCATTGCACTTGGTGATGTAAGGCTTGGATGCAGCTGCTTGGCCATGGAAACCCATACAATGAAGCTCTCTATGCACTGTTCTCGAGCTAATCTGAAGGCCACACGAAGTTTGGAGGTCTGTAGCTATTGACTCTGCAGAAAGTTGGCAACTTCTGCGCACTGTACGCCTCAGCATGCGCTGACCCCGCTCTGTGATTTTACATGACCTACCACTTCATGGCTGAGTTGCTGTTGTTCCCAACTGCTTCCACTTTATTATAATACAGCTAACAGTTGACCGTGGAATATTTAGTAGTGAGGAAATTTCACGAATGGACTTATTGCACAGGTAGCAACCTCTCACGGTACCACACTTGAATTCACTGAGCTCCTGAGAGAGACCCATTCTTTCACAAATGTTTGTAGAAGCAGTCTGCATGCCTAGGTGCTTGATTTTATACACCTGTGGCCATGGAAGTGATTGGAACACCTGAATTCAATGATTTGGAGGGGTGTCCAAAACCTTTGGCAATATAGTATATAGTAGTATATATATATATATATATATATATATATATATATATATATATATATATATATATGTATATTACTATATACTATAATATAGTATATAGTAGTATGTGTATATATATATATATATATATATATATATATATATATATATATATAATGATATTTTATATATTATTTGAATGAGCTTAGCCTCGTCTCCATTTCTGAAGAAGAGACTAATTCAACAGAAAAGGAAACAAAATGGTGGTTGGATGTTGGACGTAGTTAAGGAGGCAAAGTAAGAAAATATAGTCCAATATATTTTAGATAATAAATGCACTCATAAGACTAATATCTACATTTCCTGAACATGAAAAGTCTCAGTGTAGTTTTTTTTAAAGCAGTTAAGTTTGTGTAGCTGACTTTCAGAAGCGTTTAATGGTCACCTGTCAGTGCTGTGAGACAAAGATTTAGAATATTGACTTTATGACGAACAATGGCTGAGATAATTGTGGTAACGTCAGTATTTTTTTTTTTATTAACACATTTAAACTCTGATTGGAGGCGAAAGATTAAATGTTAAAATATTTGTACTAAATATGTAAAATTGCAAAAGATATTTAGATATTTATATTTTTTCTCATTTTCAGTGGCAAATAATAATATTTTATGATAAATAAAATGAACTTTTTTTTGCTATTTTGCAGTTTGTCATAAAACTGTTTATATTTTGATACTTAACTTGTACTCTAATATATCTACAAGTAGCATGATATTTTTTAGATATTTTGGACCTACTTCCTCGTACTTTGATTCTGAGTCCTGCTACAGGAGTAATCTTGTCTTGTCTCATATAGTGTTTTTGTCTTATATAGCATTTTCCTGCTTTAACACACTTACCTCTGCTTTGTTAATTATCTGCTGAGTTCAATCAGGTGTGTTGGGAAAAGGGAAAACACTGACATTTACAGGAATTTACAGGAGGCATCGGGATAGAGGAGCAGGACCTGGTCTCCAGGCTGGAACTCTCGGGGTTGTGCGGGACGATTGGAGGTCCTCCTGTGTTCTTGCTGGGAAGCCTCCATATGCTCCCGGACAATGGGAATTACCCGGTCAATCCGTTCTTGCATCTCCTAATGTAATCGTTGAGGGAGCACTAGGGGGAGGGTTACTTTTCCCATGCCTCCCGGGCCACGTCCAGCAGTCCTCGAGGTCGCCGTCCGAAGAAGAGCTCAAAGGGGGTGAACCCGGTGGATGCCTCGGGGGTCTTTCGGATGGCAAAGAGGACGGAGGGGAGGAGAAGTTCCCAGTTCCTCCCCTCCTCATCAACCACCCTCCAGAGCATCTTCTTCAATGTTTAGTTGAAATGTTCCAACAGCCCATCTTTCTGGGAGTGGTAGATGGACATCCCCAGGTGCTTCATCTGCAACAGCCAACACAGATCCAACATTAGTTTTGATATAAAGGGCGCACCTTGGTCGGTGAGGATGTCCTTTGGGATTCCAACCCGGCTGAATAGGAGCAGAAGCTCACAGACGATGTCCCGGGAGGTGGCCTTCCGAAGTGGGACTGCCTCAGGGTATTGAGTGGCGTAGTCCACGATGACCAGCATGTATTCATGGCCCCAGGCAGACTTCGGCATCAGCCTCACGAGGACCATGTCTATCCTCTCGAAGCGGATGCCGATAATGGGGAGAGGGATGAGGGGCATGGGAGCAAGCTTCTAGGATGTAGTCCTTCGAAACTGGGGGCACTGCTGGCAGAACACATGGACCTCAGCGTCCATCCCAGGCCAGAGGAAGTGATCCTTCAGATTCTCCAGGGTGTTGTGTTCCACCAGATGTTCCCCCAGTGGATGTGAGTGGGCCAGGTTGATGAGGGCTTCGGTTTGGCTGCGGGGGACCACAAGCAGCTCGCAGGACTGGCCTCGCCGCTCTGTCTTGTAGTACAGGAGTCCCCAGTGAACCAGGAAGTGGGCAGCTAGGAGTCACTGCTCGGGATTCTGAAGGACCCCTTCGATGACTTGCAACTGGCCCCAACAGTTCTTCAGTCTGGCATCATCCATCTGCTCCTGGCAGAAATTCCCCTCCCGGGCGACCTGGGAAAACACAGAAGTGACAGGGTTAGTAGGGATGGAGATCTCACCTGCTGAGGTCGCCTCAGCGTCTCCTTTGCCCCGGTCCAAGCAGGCCCACCGGACCCGCAGCCACGTTGCTTTGGTTCTGCGTCTCCTTGGTGATCTGGGGCTTCATGTCTCATGCTGACTCGGGCCGCTGGTACCTCGCGGATGTCCCCTTGCACACCGGTGTCTGTCAGGGAGCCATTGGCCTTGGGGTTGGACAGGAGGGAAGACCGGGCCAGGGTGACGGTGCTCCCTGAGTCAAGTCAAGTCAAGTGGAGTTTATTGTCATTTCAGCCGTATACAAGTACACAGTGAAACGAAACAACGTTTCTCCAGGACTAAGGTGCCACATAAGACAACACAGAACAACACAGAACTACGGGGACTACATAAATTACATAAATTAAACGTAAACTGCACAAGTGCAAACATGTGCAGACAGCACAAGACAGAACAGACAGTACATAACTACGACGCAGACCAGTACACAGTCCTGTTGAAAGTGATAAAGTGACAGTAGTGCAAATATTACAGCTGAGGTAGTGTAGACAGTGTAAATATAGTAGTAGCAGCAATAAAAAAACATGTGCAAAACATGTGCAGTGCATGTGCATAGAGGATGTTCCGTTGTGTGTGTATATATGTATGTATGCGTGAGTTCCTTGGACCAGTTCAGATGTGTGTGTGTGTGTGTTCTTTCAGTCCAGTTCTAGGTATTTAGGAGTCTGATGGCATGAGGGAAGAAACTGTTGCACAGTCTGGTTGTGAGGGCCCGAATGCTTTGGTACCATTTACCAGACGGCAGGAGGATCATCCACAATGCTGGTGGCTTTGCGGATGCGGCGAGAGGTGTAAATGTCTGTGATGGAGGGAAGAGAGACCCCGATGATCTTCTCAGCTGTCCTCACTATCCGCTGCAGGGTCTTGCGATCTGAAACAGTGCAATTCCCAAACCAGGCAGTGATGCAGCTGCGCAGGATGCTCTCGATAGTCCCTCTGTAGAACATGGTGAGGATGGAGGGTGGAAGATGTTCTTTCCTCAGCCTTCGCAAAAAGTACAGGCACTGCTGGGCTTTCTTTATTATGGAGCTGGTGTTGAGCGACCAGGTGAGGTTCTCCTCCAGGTGAACACCAAGAAACTTGGTGCACTTGACGATCTCCACGGAGGATGTTCAGCGGAGAGTGGTCATTCTGTGCTCTTCTGAAGTCAACAACCATCTCTTTAGTTTTGTCCACGTTCAGGGACAGGTTGTTGGCTTTGCACCAGTCCGTTAGCCGCTGCACCTCCTCTCTGTATGCTGACTCGTTGTTCTTGCTGATGAGACCCACCACGGAGGTGTCATCGGCGAACTTGATGATATGATTCGAGCTGTGCATTGCTACACAGTCGTGAGTCAGCAGAGTGAACAGCAATGGACTGAGCACACAGCCCTGTGGGGCCCCAGTGTTCAGTGTGGTGGTGTTGGAGATGCTGTTCCCCATCTGGACTGACTGAGGTCTCCCAGTCAGGAAGTCCAGGATCCAGTTGCAGAGGGAGGTGTTCAGGCCCAGCAGGTTCAGCTTTCCGATCAAGTGCTGAGGAATGATTGTGTTGAATGCTGAACTGAAGTCTATGAACAGCATTCTAACATAAGTGTCTTTATTGTCCAGGTGGGTGAGGGCCAGATGGAGGGTGGTGGTGATGGCATCATCTGTTGAGCGGTTGGGGCGGTAAGCAAATTGCAGGGGGTCCAGTGAGGGAGGCAGCAGGGTCTTGACGTGCCTCATGACGAGCCTCTCGAAGCACTTCATGATGATGGGTGTAAGTGCAACGGGACAGTAGTCATTGAGGCAGGACACTGAAGACTTCTTTGTCACGGGGACGATGGTGGTGGCCTTGAAGCTGGTCGGGACAACGGTGCTGCACAGGGAGGTGTTGAAGATGTCCGTGAAAACATCTGCCAACTGGTCTGCACATCCCCTGAGCACCCTGCCAGGAATGTTGTCTGGTCCAGCAGCCTTCCATGGGTTGACTCTGTGTAGAGTCTTCCTCACGTCAGCCGTGGTTAGACGCAGCACCTGGTCATTGGGAGAAGGGGTGATCTTCCTCGCCTCGAGTCTAGGAGGGCCTGCCTTTGACCTCGACAGGGATAGTAGGGAGGCTGGGAGGGGCGACTGTGGCTCGCTGGATGCGCCCTCCAGGGCTTGTCAGCATGTTGTGGGCAGCGGGTCTGGTGTGGTGGGCATGCACTCCATAGGCAGAGAGATTTTAGCTGGGTCTCCCATCCCCTTAGGAGTGCTGTTCAAGGCGACTCATCAGCAAAGGCTTGGAGTACTCTCATCGCTCGCCCCTGCCAATATCCAGGATGGCCAACACTTGCTCCAGTGTCTCCATCATCTCCTGGGGTTGCAGGCACCCTTCAGGCCTACAGTTTTTCGTTCTTCGGGCAGCAGTGCCCTCGGGAACCGGTCCATGGCCACCTTGTCGACGACCTTGGCAGCAGAGAGAGTCTCCGGCTGTAGCCACCAACGGGCGATGCATAGGAGCATGTCCATTTATGTAAAGGCACAACGGTCACTCTCAAATGGGGCGGAGGTCGCTGAGCAGAGGTTTGCTCTTGTCTTCCTTGCTGACGTCGGCCTCTAAGTGAGAGACAGACACAGATCAGTGCACTGCATCAACTCACCTAATCTACCTTGAGAGCAGCTGCTGGCTCCTTTTATATTCTCCAGTCTTCTGCTGGAGGGTAAATGATTGCTGCTCCAATCACTGGCTGCCAGCCGAGTTGAATTTCCTCACTCTGCCTTGCAGCCATGCGCACTTGAGCTCTCCAAAACAACTGCTGCTCTCTGTTCAGCACCCTGTCGGCAGTCGTGCGAGGAGAGTTGTGCTTCTTTTGTGCGCAGGCTGCTTTAACTTTAACTTTAACAACTTTGATGATTTATCAAACATTTCTTTCCTTTTGAAAGTCCTAGAACATTCTGTTGTTTCTCAATTACACAATCACCTCAGTACTAACAATCTTTTCGAGCCCCTTCAGTCGGGTTTCTGTAATCTCCACAGTACTGAAACAGCTTTTGTTAAGGTCACTAATGACTTGCTAATGGCTTGTGATTCTGGTTCAATTTCTATCCTCGTCCTTCTTGATCTCAGTGCCGCTTTTGACACTGTTGAGCGCGCTCTTTTACTTACCTCTCTTGGAACTGTCTTTAGTGTCTCAGCGACTGCTTTGAATTGTTTTACAGCCTATCTCTCAGATCGTAGGCAGTTTGTCTCGCTTGGTGGATGCAGGTCAGAAATGGGTTCAGTTCGCTGTGATGTCCCTCAGGGTTCAATCTTGAGCCCCTTACTTTTTAGCATTTATATTTTTCCTCTTGTTCAACTCTTAAGATCTCTCGGTCTTGATTATCATTTTTATGCAGATGACACACAGATTTACACTCATTCTAAACCTGGTGATAACGTGGCAGTCACTTTTCTTTCACATTGTATTTCTGAGCTAAAAATATGAATGGCTCAAAATTTTCTCTGTCTTAACAGTAATAAGACTGAAGTAATGCTCATTGGCTCTCCTTACCAGCTTCGTAATGAAGGCTCTTTAAATTTAACAATGGATGGCTCTGCTTTAGAATTTCAAACAAAATTAAAAAAACCTAGGAGTTATATTTGATGCAAGTCTGTCTTTTGTTCCACATGTGCAGAATACTGTTAAAACATCCTTCTTTCATCTCAGAAATATTGCAAGATATTG
Organism: Pangasianodon hypophthalmus; assembly: GCF_027358585.1. Classification (NCBI taxonomy): domain Eukaryota; kingdom Metazoa; phylum Chordata; class Actinopteri; order Siluriformes; family Pangasiidae; genus Pangasianodon; species Pangasianodon hypophthalmus. Next base: position 17,581,881 of record NC_069735.1, on the reverse strand, counting down.
GCCCATGTTATCTTTTTCTGTGGCTGAAAAGTTGATCAACACTTTTGTCTTCTCTCACATTGATTATTGCAATGCGCTCCTTACTGGGGTCTCTAAGTCTACAATAAATAAACTGCAGTATGTGCAAAAGTCTGCAGCTAGAATCTTGACTAGGTCCAGGACAAGTGATCACATCACTCCTATTTTGGAATCCTTGCACTGGCTCCCTGTCAGGTTTCATGTAGATTTTAAAATTCTTATGTTTACACACAAGGCTTTGCATGGTTTGACTCCTCAGTATTTGGCTGAGCTTTTAACCCATTAAACCCCAAAACGTGGTCTTTTACCTGTCCCTCAGACTCGTTTGCGTACTATGGGTGATAGCACCTTCTCTTCAGTCGTGGCCTAATGGATAGAGAGTCGGACTTGCAACCCGAAGGTGAACCTGAAGGTTGTGGGTTCGAGTCTCGGTTCCGGCAGGGATTGTAGGTGGGGGGAGTGAATGACCAGCGCTCTCTCCCACCCTCAATACCACGACTGAGGTGAGACCCTTGAGCAGGGCACCGTACCCCCAAACTGCTCCCCGGGCGCCGCAGCAAAAAAGGCTGCCCACTGCTCCGGGTGTGTGTGTGTGTTCACGGTGTGTGTGTGTTCACTACTGTGTGTGTGCACTTGGATGGGTTAAATGCAGAGCACAAATTCCGAGTATAGGTCACCATACTTGGCCACAAGTCACTTCACTTCACTTCTTATGCTTTAAAACTGTGGAACTCACTACCATCTGATCTTAGAGAAGCCCAATCTCTTAGTACATTTAAATCTTCTCTTAAAACTTATTTCTTTAAGATTGTTTTTACTTGATTACTTTGTTTTAATTATTAATTAATTAAAAATGTATTAATTAATGTATTATTATTATTATTATTATTATTGTATAAAATATCAGATTACGTACTGGATAAGATCAGCGCTATAAAATGCTGGACACCACGTGTAACTGCACTCACAGTCTAAGTAATGTGCATATCAAACATCTCCACTTTTTATGTGCAAGTTTATTTAAGTGTGTTAAAGCCGCTGTAACATGGAGTTTCTCTCTATGACTGAGCACTATACACATGCAGAAGATCACACAGAGTTTATTTATGTTTAGGACTTACTTTAGGTATGAAATTTTATACTTTGTAAAAGCTTACAGTCAAAATGAAAACTGTTGCAGGATCCCTGTGTTCATTCTTTAAGGATGAGTACTTTGAGTATTTTGGGAAGTAACAGTACTTTTACTTGAGTATGATATTTCAGTACTGTTTCCATCTAAAAACTCCACAGCAGCCTGCAGCAGGATGCAGTACAATAACAGATGCACATGGCCACCAGGTGTCACTATCACCCACTGCAATGAAAAACTTTGGGTAATGAATCGATAGAGTAGGAAGGAAACCTTCATTCTGCCATCACGAAACATTTTCAGCACTTTAATGTAAATATTCAGAGTTTTTCCCCACTATAATGCAGATCAAAACTTTAAGTTTAATATAAAATAAATTAAACCTATGTTAAATACACTTCTGGATTGTCCTTACTCCAGAAGTGTGTGTGTCAGAGAGAAAGTGTAAATAATTAATTTTTAAGACAGAATAGTTCTGTGAGGTTGCTGTGAAAGTTTTTCCTTTATCAATAATAACTGTCATGTGATTACAGAAATCACTCACACAGACCCAAAGCATAATTTTTATAATTGATACGACACCAAATTTACGTCTATCTGCTCCAAATCTCAATAGTGACATGAGCACTTCACATACAAAGTGATCTAATATGTTTATTTGGAGAGAGACAAATTTAAACAACAATGTATATGAACAGCTTTGGCTAGTTTAAGTGTCTGTAGTGCGATATATACAAGCACTTTATCCTGGTCAGAGTCACAGTGAATCAGGAGTCTATTCCAGAAACATTGGGTGCCAATCAGGACCTATAACTATTACAGCACACACACACTGTTTAATTTCTTACTTAACACACATTCTCTGGTGAATATTTACATTCTGGACTTCAGTTGAGCCTCAATGCCTTTAATCACTTCAAATATTCACAAAAAAGAAACAATCACTAACAAGTGAAAACTCAACAGCTGACTGGAACAGTCCTAACCTGCTGGCAGTAGAAAAAAGCACTTCACACACTGCTATAAAATGATTAAAGCTGCTTTAAATGTCTGTGAGTTGCTGATGTTGCTGGTGTAAAGGAGCGATTCAGTTTCTCTGTTTCAGTGAGGAGCTCTCTCTATTCATCAGCTGTTTCGGGACTCATCATGTTCTTCAAAGTCTGAAAGAAAACACACACAAACATCAGAAACGTGTGTTACAGCAGAACATTACTAACATTTATTTACACCAGTCATCATCACACACTCTCTGATTTACTTTTATTAATATTACTGATTAAGAAATAAATATCAATTTACTGTTGTAGCTCTGACATCTTCAAATTACAATAAGTAATATGTTCACATTACTCTAATCTAACGGTGGTTTTGTGTTTAAAAGCTAAAACTCACTGCTGCAGTCTAGTAGTCAGAGGATGTGGGTGTATCAGCAGTAGGACGGGGATGAAAAGTCTGTGAAAAAAGAACGAGGCCATGCCTTGTTGACTTTGAATAATCAGGTGTGTAACTCCATAGTAAAATCAAAAACAGAAAAAACAACTTGCGCTGAATAAATCTGAATTTAATAGAACATAGATTTACAACAATAAAATACATAATCATTTGCTTAGACCATCATTATCAAACATACTACAAGTGACTGTATTTTTCAGTAACCACTTACTGCAAGTGTGTGATACACATCATCAGCTGTCCGGCCTGCGAGATCGAGAGCTGCGTACGTGTCGTCTTTTGCACTCGGCCCAGCGGTCTGCAGAGAGGAGGGGAGGAGAACGTGAGCAGGTTCGGCTGAAGATCTTTACAGTAAGAGTTTATTATGAACAAAGAAATCACCTGATGGATATTTCTGTAATAACTCACCTGATAGTCACCATCATCTTCCTTTTTCTTCTTTCTCTTGCATCTGCTCACACAAAGTCAAATATTTATTCAATTCAGTTCAGTTTATTTCTAGAGCACATTTAAAACAGCAGAATCGGATCAAAGTGCTGTACAGCTGAGAGGAATTGAGGTCAAAAAGGCACATCAACATTACAGCACAAGACAGGGTAATATAAAACAAAACACACAAAGATAATAAAATATACAAAGTATAAATCTCATTAAAATGACTAATTAAACACATGACTTAAAAAACAAGGCTTAGATACAGTCATATGCCAAAGAGAAAAGATGGATCTTAAGACAAGATTTAAATTCTTCAGTAGTTGAAACAGATCAGGTAGTGTATTCGACAGTCTAGAGGCAGCTACTGAGAACGCACAGTCACCCTTGTATTTTAATCGTGAACAAATTTATCCATCAGAAACATCTTAAGAGGAATTAGTGATGAATTTATCAGAATAAATATTCTCACCTCAGCCAGAAGAGTGCAGAGAGAAGAGCTGCAAGCCCAAAAAGTCCAACTCCAACAGCCACATACACAATCAAAGAACCATGAAGGAAACCTGATAGTACCCACACACACACACACACACACACACAGGAAGAGCAGAAGTGAAAAGATTTTTTAAAAAGAAAATCCATAGTGCATGATGTATAACGGAGCAGAGATCAAACATGGACATATAATCATCACTCTCACCATTTAAAATGATGGACACTGCAGCTGATCTCTCAGAGCTGTGTTTATTCTGAGCCTCGCAGTAGTACTGTCCACTCTGTAGAGCTCTGTAACTCTGTCCAGATCCTACAGGTGATGATTCTTTCTCCTTAAACCAGGTGTACTTCTCCACAGGTGGGTTAGCATCACTGCTGCAGGTCAGAGTCACTGAACTGCCCTCCACTATCTCACCAGAGGAGCTGATGGACACTGAGATGTTCTTTGGAGGATCTAGAATGGGTAGGGAATTTAGACTTTAAATTAAATATATGATAGTTTTATCTCTTATTGGCTGTGAGGTGATCTTCAGCTTTAACTTACACAGAACATTCAGAGTTACACCGATGGAGTCCTGATGTCCGACTTCATTACTGCAACTGCACTTGTACTCTCCACTGTCCTCAGTTCTGATCTTGGAGATGATGTAGGTCTTTCCTTTTCCTACTGATGTCTTCCCCTTAAACCAGGTGTAGATCTCCACAGGTGGGTTAGCATCACTGCTGCAGGTCAGAGTCACTGAACTGCCCTCCACTATCTCACCAGAGGAGCTGATGGACACTGAGACATTCTTTGGAGGATCTAGAATGGGTAGGGAATTTAGACTTTAAATTAAATATATGATAGTTTTATCTCTTATTGGCTGTGAGGTGATCTTCAGCTTTAACTTACACAGAACATTCAGAGTTACACCGATGGAGTCCTGATGTCCGACTTCATTACTGCAACTGCACTTGTACTCTCCACTGTCCTCAGTTCTGATCTTGGAGATGATGTAGGTCTTTCCTTTTCCTACTGATGTCTTCCCCTTAAACCAGGTGTAGATCTCCACAGGTGGGTTAGCATCACTGCTGCAGGTCAGAGTCACTGAACTGCCCTCCACTATCTCACCAGAGGAGCTGATGGACACTGAGACGTTCTTTGGAGGATCTAGAATGGGTAGGGAATTTAGACTTTAAATTAAATATATGATAGTTTTATCTCTTATTGGCTGTGAGGTGATCTTCAGCTTTAACTTACACAGAACATTCAGAGTTACACCGATGGAGTCCTGATGTCCGACTTCATTACTGCAACTGCACTTGTACTCTCCACTGTCCTCAGTTCTGATCTTGGAGATGATGTAGGTCTTTCCTTTTCCTACTGATGTCTTCCCCTTAAACCAGGTGTAGATCTCCACAGGTGGGTTAGCATCACTGCTGCAGGTCAGAGTCACTGAACTGCCCTCCACTATCTCACCAGAGGAGCTGATGGACACTGAGACGGTCTTTGGAGGATCTAGAGAGTTCCATGATAAGAGTGAGGAAATCAGTTCATGATCATAATCAATGATTTTCTTGATTCCTTTACTTTCATTAAATATCATGTGCTTCATCGTCTATTGTGTTACACAATATATAAGAAAAGATAAATAAAGCTCACATCTGATGCTGAGGGTTTGAGCAGGAGAGGGGAGATGTTCATATCCTCTTACAGCACAGCTATAACTGCCTGCATCCTCACTGCTGACCCGCTGCAGGTGGACTTCATTGCTCTTGGTGGTGTTTGTGGTTAAACCACGGCTGTTTTTGTACCAGATGAATGTGGGATCAGTCAGACTGCAGGTGGTTTTACAGGTCAGAACGGCTGATTGTCCCTCTGTCACTTCTGCAGGAGTGATCACCTGAAGATCTTAAACAACGAGAGAAACATTAATCTGCTTCAGTGAATAATCTACCAGCTCGTTTCCCTCAATCAGTCCTTCACAGTTTTTATGCAGATAAAGAACATAAACTCTGTGTTTGCCTAAAAGTTAAAAGTTGTCAATTTAATTAATTAATTAATTAATTAATTAATTAATACATTAATTATAGGCCCTGATTTATTGAGCAAGAGAGGGAGAGTATGTGTGTGATAAATAAACTAATTTAGCACCTACAGTGTGAGTGATTGTCTTATACAAATATATTATACTCGACCCGTAATTACACATACATGCAGCTCATTTTAAATATAAAACAAACTTTATCACAGAAATATAATCTTAATTCTGAAAATCTTTCTTACTGACATTATTTCTAGGAACTGAACATAAAGTCTGTATAAATGTATATTTTTCCTTTAAGTGGTGAACATGGGATTATATAGACATGTATTTATACCAAAGTCAGAATTTTTAAATTGCTTAAAACTGATTAGTCTTCAATTTAATCAGTTTTTATTACATGCTAATATAATAAATTCATCTTTTGTGTTCTCTCTTATTATGTGTAATGGAAGCATGGAACTACATTACCCATCAGCCCCTGCATGTCACGTCACCCTCAGCTGTGTCTCATTATGCCTTCTTACGCTATTTAAGTTCTGGTGGTTGTGTGTTTCTTGGTCAAGCTTTATGTTGTTGTTGTTGTTCACCCATGTTGCAGGTTGTTTCTTGGCTTATAGTCTTGTTTTGGTTATTTGTTAGTGTATGACTTGTTAATTTAATAAAACGTCTGCACTTGCATCCACCTCAGCTACCCATTCCTGACATGATGAAGCTGTTATGATGATTATGTAATTATCTTCTTAAGCTCTGACTGGCACTTTTTGTTTAGCTGTTTATGTATTTGTTTTTGTTTTGTTTGTTTTAGCAATTTAATGTCCTTTAATTAACATTTGTTTCTGTCTTCTGAAATTTCATTTTACATTTCTGATCTAACAGCTAAAGAGAAAATTTAACACAGAAACTTTTGTAAATCACCTGTAAAACAAGCAGCAATGTTCAGTTTATCAGATCCACTACAAAATTAGTGTCTGAGTTTGTAATCTTAGTAAATCAAAGCTTTTAAGTATTTAATTAAAAAAAAAAAAAAAAAATATATATATATATATATATATATATATATATATATATATATATATATATATATATAAATAATTCAATAAGAACACATTAAAGATCTTCATTAATCTGGTACAAAACTCTCACACTCCTGTATCTAAAGACAGATTATGGCCTGAGTGATATATGTAGAAAATAAGATGATTTTATTTACCTGTAACAGTGAGTGTAACTCCGGGTTTACCCAGCCATCTTTCTGTTTCTTCGTTTGTTCTGATTCTGAAGTAGTACATGTGTTCATCTGTTTTCTTCACATCACTCAGTCTGAGGGAGAAGTGATTCTGTTCATCTCCTAAATACTCCACTCTGTCTGAGTAACCTGCTTCATTACGCAGATCAGTCGGCTCTTTATCCTCAACTGGGTTTATTGACCAAAACCTGTTCTTCACTGTAAGACGTGTTGGGTGTGTGTAAGTGCCGTTCATAAACACTGTAGATCCTTTTATAGCACAGAGATTTAGTTGGCTGTATTTCACACTCCATTCATTCCCAAGAGCTCCTGAAGCATGATACATGAAAGAGGTGATTAGAGGTCATTATCCTGAGCCCCATAAAACACTGAGTTAGCTTACAGCTTCACTTCTGTCCTCTGGAACTCTGGGTTGGAGAAATAAAACAATTCTTTACCACTGGAAGAAAACTGTGTGTAGGATTTGGACATAGCGGTGTGTTCTAAATTCAGAGCTCGTAATGTGGAATTAATATTTAACAGCATCCACTACTATTCAGTCGTCACTTACATCTGTTTTTCTTTAAATCCAGTGTCACTGATAGACAAATTGTAACAAGAATATTTCACCTGGACTTCAGGTTTTGTGGGCAGGAGATGATGTTATTGTTTATTCCATTTTATATCTTACTAAGAGTTGAGTTAAGCACACACACATCCATATTCAGACCTCAGATTTAACTGCAGACTAAAACACTATTCACACGTTATGTGAGAGTTATGCACGGGGGCGGGGTTTTTAAAAAACAGAGGCGTGTCTTAGTTAAACGTGATTCTGACCACGAACTTAATCCCATTTTTCTCAAGTAATATCAGCTCAAGGGAGGAGCAGTGTTATATTTATAATGTTACAGTTATAACAAGTATCAAAATATACTGGTGGTTAAAGTTGTATTTATTGTCTCTGGGGTGTGTAGTTGTGATGATGTTAATGTGTGACTCACCTGAGATCATGAACAGAAAGATCAGATAAAGTGGAGAAGCCATTTTGAGGGACATCACTGATGGAAAGCTTCTATAGAAAAAAAATATATAAAATTTGCTTATAATAAGTCACAACAACAACATACAATCTACTAAGCTGTTAATCCTCCTTTTCTTTAGAGAAATAATTAAGTAATGACATACAATTATCACAGCATCCATCAGAAGTCTTTCATTAGCTGAGGGATTATTTATTTTAATACCACAGTGCAGTTGAATTCTGGTTTCTGATTGGTCAGAAGGTGTTGATTAATAATTAATCAACACCTTGTACAGCGAACGCTTCACATAAATGGATTAAACAAATGACTATAATCATTGATATGGTGAAGTTTTCTGTAAGGAGAAATTTATATAATGGAAGGAGTCTCCAGTGTCAGAGCTTTGTAATAGTAAGAGGTAAAGCTGTAACTTTAAGATTTATTACTTGTCCATGAAGCTAAGTAAATATTTCGAGTTTAAATAGTGCATGCACTCATGGGACGAACAGCAGTGATGATTGATTCGTGGTCTCGCTGGTTCATAAGTTTCAATATTTTCAGCAATAAACTGAATTACACAGCAGATTGCATCAGAAACTAAGAATGGAAAGAGCAGGAATATAGAAGACAAACTGAACATGAAATTCTAGCTGTATGAAACACATTTGATAAATGAATAGAGCTAAATGTATTGGCCCCGATGGCCTTCCACACTACATCACCACAGTACCACCTACAGCCACAGCTACATAATCAGCCTTTCTCCTCTCTGCTCCTGGAGTACTCCTGCTCTACTAATGTCAGTGTTTTCCCTTTTCCCAACACACCTGATTCAACTCATCAGATAATTAACAAAGCAGACATGAGTGTGTTACAGCAGGAAAATGCTATATAAGATAACATTAGTCCTGTAGCAGGACTCAGAAACATGACAATAGGTGTGGGCCACATGACCAAAATATCAAATCACACTTCATACCATACATGAAGACATTTTCAGGGTACACAATATGTATCACTATATAAACACTTGCTAAGGAACTGTCAGCAAAATAGAAAAAGAAAAAACAAAAAAACAATGAAACTGCTACTACACTTACTATGGCCTGTCAGTCAGTCTGTGCATTACCATGGCAACATGCAGCCTTGGCTTCTTTGGGAACTATTTCTATCGAAGGAGCAAAAATAACCAAAATATTTGGCCATATTGTGTCTGACATGTCAGTTACTTGATATTGATTTCTTATTAATAGAACTGTCACACTTGCAATCGTGCTGTTTATCTGTGGCCTCGTGCCTACGGCCACATCACAGCCACGCCCATATTCAGTTTAACAGTTTAACACATTCTTGCTCATGTCTTATTGCTTAATTAATTTTAAAAATAATTATTTATCATTAAAGGTAAGGAAACAAAAAATATTAGTAAAAAATTGCAACATTTTGCCATTTTAAATATTCAATACAAATATTTTAACATCGAGTTTGAAATTATTATAAAAAGAACACAAAAAGCCACAATTATCTCAGACACAATTCATCATGAAATCAGTATTATATCCATAATTCCCAGCACAGATAAGCGATCGGTAAAATCGATAAAAGTTGCCAAAAGTCACGTAGTTCCCAATTTAACAACACAAACTACAACCGTGTTGGAAAAACAACACTGAGCCTCTCTATGTTCAGGAAATGTACATATACTGAGGAAATTTAGTAAAATATTAAACATTCTTACTGTGCCTTCTCGACCTTCATGTCCAGCAACCAAACTACGACTAAAGAAAAGCGTGAGAGAAAGAATGTGTGGTTAAGAGGTGTTGCTGATGTGTGTGAAAACACGCCTTTTTGTTTCCTCTTTATTGCTCCCTAAATATATTTTTAAGAAACCCTAAGAGACTAGCACTGAAGCAGAGAGTTTTCGCCTCGAGTAGGATGAAGTCATTTTTGGGTAATGTGCTGCGTGCTTGTGCATTAATTACCTCAGATGTTTGATACAAAAGCAAATTAATTACAATAGATTACTTTTTATTAATTAAGCCAAAAAAAAAAACTTTACTAGCATTTTCAAACATGTGTTATTGCATCAGCAAGACTGTCTTTGCACCAGAGTAAAAACTATGCATGCATTGTGTACAGTACATTTTAACACATCAGTCCAATGTGTGAATGAATCAACCCATTGCCATGCCAACTGAGGAAGTGAAACAACACCCCAAACCACAAAACACACACTACACAATGTTTAAAACTGTCTGTTTTATTTTTAAAATGAGTAATTTATAAATATTATGAGTATTTATCTAATTGTGTGGTATATTTTATCTTTCTGTCTTTCTTAGACTTTCTATCCTCCCTAATGTGATACAACAAGCATTAGGTATTTTTATCATCTATATCTAAATTACGAAGTAAGCCAATACCCTTTATAAATAAACAGCTTAGCTCATTGCTTGAAAGTGATCTAATGCTGATGCTAATCTTTGCTAATGCTAACTCTAGTTGAAATCTACTCTAGGGGCCTCCGTACATCCTGGGGCAGATCTCTGTGAACATGGGCAGGAATGGGGTCAGCTCAGGGGGAAAAAAAAAATCATTCAAATGTTGAACCCAGCTACTTAACCTTTAGACTCTGGACTAATGCAGCTTTAACAGGAAGTGTTGGTGTTGAATTGTCCTGTAGTGCAGTACCGCTGCTCTGCCACGGGGGCAGTCATGAGCAGTTACTTTTCTAAACACTAATCTCACGTGTCAATCCTGTCTTCAATGTCTCCCTTCATCACTCGGAAGTGTGTATCACCTACATCACATGTCTATGAGTGTGTAGTTTCGAGAAGATTTATAATATAATATTGAATATAATAGCAAAATACCAAAAGTAATACTGTAATACTGAATATTGCATCACTATAAGTTTAGGATGTTGTGACAGGAAAAAGTTCACTTCCTGAGAAGACAGATTTTTATTTAATAGTGAATGAATGTGTTGTGATATGAAAGTTTCTGAAATGAACTCAACAGCTCCTCCTTCAGGCCAAAGGAGTCACAGCAGGAGATGGTCATAGAGAGAAACACATTAACCCAGTGTTAATTATGGCTTTACAGGACTGTAAACACTGATACACACCGGCATGATTAAGTAAAATAAAAAAAAAGTAGATGGTCATTTATCATACACACTTCAAGTAAATGACCTCATTTAAAGACACACTGCACCAGTGTATACATGATAAACATTATACACAATTATCCATAACATTAAAACCACCTGCCTAATATTACGTAGTTCCCCCTTGTGCTGCCAAAACATCTCTGACCTGTCGAGGCATGGACTCCACAAGACTTCTGAAGATGTGCTGTGGTATCTGGAACAAGATGTTAGCAGCAAATCCTTTAAGTCCTGTAAGGGGCCTCCATGGATCAGACTTGTTTGTCCAGCCCATCACAGATGCTCGATCAGATTGAGATCTGGGGAATTTGGAGGCCAAGTCAACACCTTGAACTCTTTGACATGTTCCATAAACTTTTCCTGAACAATTTTTGCAGTGTGGCAGGGTGCATTATCCTGCTGAAAGATGCCACTGCCATTACGGAATAGAGTGGCCATGAAATATTGTACTTGGTCTGCAACTATGCACATGGTCCGTTTCAAAGAAACATCCATATGAATGCCAGAACCCAAAGCATCACACTGACTCTGCCGGCTTGTCTTCTTCCCATAGTGCATCCTGGTGCCATCTCTTCCCAAGGTAAGCAACGCACACACACCCTGCCATCTACATGATGGAAAAGAAAACTTGATTCATCAGACCAGGCCACCTTCTTCTATTGCTCGATGGTCCAGTTTTGAGGCTCACATGCCCATTGTAGGTGCTTTCGGTGGTGGACAGGGGTCAGCATGGGCACTCTGACAGGTCTGCAGCTACGCATCCCCATATGCAGCAAGTTGCTATGCACTGTGTGTTCTGACACCTTTTTATTAACTTTTTTCAGCAATTTGTGCTATAGTAGCTCTTCTGTGGGATCAGACCAGATGGACTAGTCTTCGCTCCCCACGCACATCAATGAGACGTCCATGACCCTGTCACTGGTTCACTGGTTGTCCTTCCTTGGACTACTTTGGTACACACTAACCACTGCATACTGGAAACACCCCACAAGACCTGCCGTGACCTGACCCAGTCATTCAGCCATCACAATGTGGCCCTTGTCAAAGTCACTCAGACTCTGACGCTTGCCCATTTTTCCTGCTTCCAACACGTCAACTTCTAGAATTGACTGTTCAATTCAATTCAGTTCAATTTGTTTCCAGAAATAAATACATTCAAATTGAATTAAATGATAATAAATTGTAAATATGTGAATTTATCCCTAATGAGCAAGCCAGAGGCAACGGTGGCAAGAAAAAAAATTCCCTGAGACGATATGAGGAAGAAACCTTGAGAGAAACCAGGCTCAAAAGGGAACCCATCCTCATCTGGGTGCTAACGGATAATGCAATTATAAATAAATCCCTTCTACAACTGTGTACTACATGGACATAGTGCAATTGTGCAATCAGTAAATTCATATTCATATTTCAAAATATAATTGTTATAAACTTATAAATGAGCAAAAGCATTTATTATCATATAGCATGTTGCATGTAACTGTCGTCGCTATTCCGTCATGTTGGTGGCTTTCCCAGACTTTGTAAGGAAGGAATTTTTGAAACTGGACCTTTATGAATTTTAATTGAATACTCATGCTTTAGAAGGAAGCTCTTTGGATTAAAGATTTTTTCTGGAATTATATTGATCTTTAACCTGGATTTTTAAGTAGGATGCAGAGTTCATAATGAGTCCTTCACATATCCAAACTGTGAATGGCAGCTAACAGATTAATCCTGACAAATGTTTACACTTTACACAATATTCTCCAGTTCTGTTGTTTAAAGTTGTCATGATTTGATTTCTTGTCGATTTCATAAAGCAAGTGTCCAGAAGACATCAGAAAGTCTAAAGACGGCTTTACACTGTATGATTTTCAGCCCGATTTTGCTGACACAGACAAAACTTACACGTTGTAAAAGAAATGTTTGTTTGTGAGCTGAGACCGGAGGTCTTACAACGCACAATGCGACACGCTCACCAGCGGATGATTAAGTGCCACTGGTCTGGCAGGATGAGATCTGTTAAAGCACTGCTGAAATCGTACAGTGTAAAACCAGCTTAATTTACAAATTAGCCATCGATGTTTCTAGAAGCTTTCCACTGACCAAGTAGGTGTTGTGATGAGGTTGAATAAACGGATGAATGGAAACTTTGTTGAGTACTTATCATTGTGCCTCGTGTCTCATGCGGTGAAATTAACGTTCTGCTGCAGATGTAGCATCAGATGGCTAAATGGAATACATTCACTTACCCTTAATGAGGGAGTTTGTTCATTTTATGTTTTTCTTATTTCAGTGGTTTATGTCTGCAGTGTTTTCACCCTGTCTAATAATACATTTTGATGTATTCCTCAGACACGATTATCATTGCTGCGGAGAATAAAAGAAGGAACAGACAACCAGATTATTGTGTGCGTCGTCCATTTAAAGTTTGTGACGGTTGTGTGGGATGTGTTAAGGCCACATTGGGGACAACAATCGTTACAGCAACACACCTGATTCAACTCATCAGATGATTAACAAAGCAGACATGAGTGTGTTAAAGCAGGAAAATGCTATATAAGATAACATTACTCCTGTAGCAGGACTCAGAAACATGACAACAGGTGTGGGCCACATGACCAAAATATCAAATCACACTTCATACCATACATGAAGACATTTTCAGGGTACACAATATGTATCATTATATAAACACTTGCTAAGGAACTGTCAGCAAAATATCAAAAAAAAAAGAAACTGTTTTAGAAACTACACTTACTACGGCCTGTCAGTCAGTCTGTGTGTTACCATGGCAACATGCAGCCTTGGCTTCTTTAGGAACTATTTCCATTGACGGAGCAAAAATAACCAAAAAATTTGGCCATATTTTGTCTGACATGTCAGTTACTTGATATTAATTTCTTATTAATAGAACTGTCACACTTGCAATCGTGCTGTTTATCTGTGGCCTCGTGCCTACGGCCACATCACAGCCACGCCCATATTCAGTTTAACAGCATTCTTGCTCATGTCTTATTGCTTAATTAATTTTAAAAATAATTATTTATCATTAAAAAAATAAGGAAATATAAAAAAAAATATTAGCAAAAAATTGCAACATTTTGCCCTTTTAAATATTCAATACAAATATTTTAATATTGACTTTGAAATTGTTATAAAAATACACAAAAAGCCACAATTGTCTCAGACACAATTCATCATGAAATCAGTATTATATCCATAATTCCCAGCACAGATAAGCAATCGGTAAAAGTTGCCAAAATTCACGTAGCTCCCAATTTAACAACAAAAACTACAACCGCATTGAAAAAAAACCAACACTGAGCCTCTCTATGTTCAGGAAATGTACATATACTGAGGAATAAATATTAAAATATTATTAAAATTAAATTAAAAAATTAAAATATTAAACATTATGTTTTCTTACTGTGCCTTCTTGACCTTCATGTCCAGCAACCAAACTACGACTAAAGAAAAGCGTGAGAGAAAGAGTGTGTGGTTAAGAGGTGTTGCTGATGTGTGTGAAAACACCCCCTTTTTGTTTCCTCTTTATTGCTGAATTAGTCCCTACGTCAGAATAGGAGAAAATATTCAGACAAAGAAAGATAAAAGATATACATTTTAAATGAATCTAAAGAAAATTCTCTATAGTAATCTGTAGTGCTTGTGCATTTATTACCTCAGAAGTTTTATACAAAAGCAAATTAAATACACCAGACTTTTTTTATTAATTAAGGCAAAAATAAAACTTTACTAACATTTTCAAACATGTGCTATTGCATCAGATTGTGTTTGCACCAGAGTAAAAACTGTGTATGCATTGTGTACAGTACATTTTAACACATCAGTCCAATGTGTGAACAAATGAACCCATTGCCATGCCAACTGAGGAAGTGAAACTACACCCCAAACCACAAAACATACACTACACAATGTTTAAAACTGTCTGTCCTATTTTTAGGTATTATGGGTATTTATCTAATTGTGTGGTATATTTCATCTTGGGGCAGATCTCTGTGAACATGGGCAGGAATGGGGTCAGCTCAGGGAGTGGAAAAAAAAACAAATATATTCAAATGTTGATCCCAGCTACATAACCTTTAGACTCTGGACTAATGCAGCTTTAACAGGAAGTGTTGGTGTTGAATTGTCCTGTAGTGCAGTACCACTGCTCTGCCACAAGGGGCAGTCATGAGCAGTTACTTTTCTAAACGCTAATCTCACATTTCAATTTCTGTTTGTGTAAGCAGAACTCAGATGGCAGTCCAAGTCCAAGATGGCGGCGCGGCAGTAGCACGCAGCGACCACTCCGGATACAAAATGGTGCTTTTTTCGTCCTTAGGCCGACTTTTTAACAGCACATGGACATCGGAGCTACCGGTGTTCGTGTATACCACCGCCAGACAGACACAACAATACAGCCACTCTGCAGGATGATCTGGTGGAGAAGCTAGGCGATCTCGGCTTGCTGCGGGGACCAGGCCTCCAGCCCTCGGCGTCGCCTGATGCCGGTGGCCGGGGGAGGGGACGTCGCAAGCGGTGCGCGAGAAAGCAGAAGCGCGACAAGAGGGCGGGGGTTCGTACTAGGCTAAAAACAAACCCTAGCCGTCCGGCTCTCCCATCCATCCTGCTCTCCAATGTCTGCTCCCTGGACAATAAACTGGATTACATCCGACTCCAGAAAACTACGTGGCGTGAGTTCAGAGACTGCTGCGTCTTTGTTTTCACGGAGACGTGGCTCAGCGACAGAGTTCCGGACGCTGCCATTCAGCTAGACGGGCTAGCCTCGTTTCGAGCCGACAGAAACACTGCTCTGTGCGGTAAGGCTCGCGGCGGTGGCTTGTGTTTACATCAACACGGAATGGTGCAAGAACTCTGTACTAGTCTCTAGTTACTGCTCATCGCTGGTGGAGTTTGTGACTGTTAGATGCAGACCTTTCTATTTACCACAGGAATTCACTATCATCCTCATAATTGGTGTATACATTCCCCCCAGTGCTAACGCTAATGCTAAGGAGGCGCTCTGTGAACTGTATGGGGCTATTAGCGAGCTGCAGAACTCAAACCCTGACGGACTGTTTATTGTTGCCAGAGATTTCAACTATTCAAATCTCAAGTCAGTGCTCCCTAAATTCCATCCGCATGTGGACTTTGCAACAAGAGGGAAGAACGTGCTGGACCTTGTTTACACAAACATCCCAGGCGCATACTGGGCGGAGCCCCGCCCCCACCTCGGCTACTCAGACCACATCTCTGTTATGCTAATCCCAGCATACAGACCGCTAGTCAGACGAACCCAACCGATTCTGAAGCAGGTGAAAACCTGGCCAGCAGGAGCCATCTCTGCTCTTCAGGACTGTTTTGAACACACTGACTGGCACATGTTCAGGGAAGCGGCAACTGACGGCGACTTCACCGACTTGGAAGAATACACGACATCAGTGACCTGCTATATCAGCAAGTGCATTGATGACGTCACTGTCTCCAAGACCATCACCTCACGCTCCAACCAGAAGCCATGGATGACTGCAGAGGTGCGCGCGCTACTGAGGACCCGGGACTCTGCTTTCAGAGCAGGCGACAAGGTGGCCCTAAGAACAGCGAGGGCCAAACTGTCCCGGGCCATCAAAGAAGCAAAGCGCGCACACGCTCAGAGAATCCACAACCACTTCAAAACCAGCAGAGACACACGGCGCATGTGGCAGGGCATCCAGAACATCACAAATTACAGGACACCACCATCTCCCTGTGACAGTGATGCCTCCCTCCCAGATGCGCTGAACGACTTCTACGCCCGGTTCGAGGCACAGAACGGCGTGACGGCGAGGAAGACCACCCCTTCTCCCAATGGCCAGGTGCTGTGTCTAACCACGGCCGACGTGAGAAAGACAGATCTACACAGAGTCAACCCACGAAAGGCTGCTGGACCAGACAACATTCCTGGCAGGGTGCTCAGGGGATGTGCAGACCAGTTGGCAGATGTTTTCACGGACATCTTCAACACCTCCCTGTGCAGCACCGTTGTTCCGACGTGCTTCAAGGCCACCACCATCGTCCCCGTGCCAAAGAAGTCTTCAGTGTCCTGCCTCAATGACTACCGTCCCGTTGCACTTACACCCATCATCATGAAGTGCTTCGAGAGGCTCGTCATGAGGCACATCAAGACCCTGCTGCCTCCCTCACTGGACCCCCTGCAATTCACTTACCGCCCCAACCGCTCAACAGATGACGCCATCACCACCGCCCTCCATCTGGCCCTCACCCACCTGGACAATAAAGACACTTATGTTAGAATGCTGTTCATAGACATTAGTTCAGCATTCAATACAATCATTCCTCAGCACCTGATTGGAAAGCTGAACCTGCTGGGCCTGAACACCTCCCTCTGTAACTGGATCCTGGACTTCCTGACCGGGAGACCTCAGTCAGTCCGGATCGGGAACAGCATCTCCAACACCACCACACTGAGCACTGGAGCCCCACAGGGCTGTGTGCTCAGTCCATTGCTGTTCACTCTGCTGACTCACGACTGTGTAGCAATGCACGGCTCAAATCACATCATCAAGTTCGCCAATGACATGACCGTGGTGGGTCTCATCAGCAAGAACGACGAGTCAGCATACAGAGATTAGGTGCAGCGGCTAACGGACTGGTGCAGAGCCAACAACCTGTCCCTGAATGTGGACAAAACTAAAGAGATGGTTGTTGACTTCAGAAGAGCACAGAGTGACCACTCTCCGCTGAACATCGGCGGCTCCTCCATGGAGATCGTCAAGAGCACCAAGTTTCTTGGTGTTCACATGGCGGAGAACCTCACCTGGTCGCTCAACACCAGCTCCATAACAAAGAAAGCCCAGCAGCGCCTGTACTTTCTGCGAAGGCTGAGGAAAGCGCATCTCCCTCCCTCCATCCTCACCATGTTCTACAGAGGGACTATCGAGAGCATCCTGAGCAGCTGCATCACTGCCTGGTTTGGGAATTGCACTGTCTCAGATCGCAAGACCATGCAGCGGATAGTGAGGACAGCTGAGAAGATCATCGGGGTCTCTCTTCTCTCCTTCTCGGACATTTACACCTCCCGCTGCATCCGCAAAGCCACCAGCATTGTGGATGACCCCACACACCCCTCACACACACTCTTCACCCTCCTGCCGTCTGGTAAACGGTATCGAAGCATTCGGGCCCTCACAACCAGACTGTGCAATAGTTTCTTCCCTCATGCCATCAGACTCCTCAACACCTAGAACTGGACTGAAGGAAGGAACACACACACACATACATATACACACATACACACAACTGAACATCTTCCATGCACATGTTTTACACATGTTTTGCACATGTTTTATGCTGCTGCTGCTACTATTATGTTTACACATAATACATTATGTTTACATTACTTCAGTTATTTATATCAAACTCTGTATTATTTGCACTATTGTCACTTGGTCAATTTCAAACAGAACTGCGTACTGGTTGGTGTTGTAGTTACTGTACTGTCTTGTTCTGTCTTGTGCGTCCGCACGTTTGCACTTGTGCACTTTATGTTCAATTTATGTAGTCCCCGTAGTTCTGTGTCGTTCTGTGTTGTCTTATGTAGCACCTTGGTCCTGGAGAAACGTTGTTTCGTTTCACTATGTACTTGTATATGGCTGAAATGACAATAAACTCCACTTGACTTAAATGCGTGTAAAGCAGTTCTTTCCACATGACTGAGTGAAATAAACTGAACAGCTCCTCCTTCAGGCCAAAGGAGTCACAGCAGGAGATGGTCATAGAGAGAAACTCATTAACCCAGTGTTAATTATGGCTTTACAGGACTGTGACACTGATACACACCGGCATGATTAAGTAAAAAAAAAAAAAAAAAAAGATGGTCATTTGTCATACACACTTCAATAAATGACCTCATTTAAAGACACACTGCATCTCAATGCACCAGGGTATACATGATAAACACTATATATTTATATATTTGACTGAATCTTGTAAGACATATTGAGGATGAGCATTCCTTTTTATTACGCTGAGTTACAAATAAAGGAAAAAATAAACCAACAAAACAAAATAATGCTAAAGTAACAGATATACACCAAACAAAGTAATAAACAGTAATAAAATACACTTAGGTTTAGGGGTAAATATTTAAAATATTCCAGCATACTCTATATGATAAACATAAAAAGATAAACTATAAAAATACAGTATAACCATATATTTATACATTATAAATCAACACAACAATTATCATATAGCATGTTATAGATAAGGGATTTCACCCCTGAACCTAGAGAAATGATGAACACCCCCTTAACATGAAATTTCAACTCGTTAACTTGGGGTAGTCTTCTCAAGTACCCGTTCCTTCCCCTTTTACGGAGTTACAGCACAACAACACGGCCGCTCGTTCTGTGAACAGTGTAAAGTTGGTCTTCTCTACTTTTAAATGAGTTTAAAGCAGTACTGGCTTTAGATCAGTTAATATATAGACAGTATAGTTTTGAGAAGGTAATCATCAACATTACAGTAATCACTAATGTACTCTAGCTTATTGCTAAGCTACTTACTGTTGTCTGCTGTAAGTGCTGTGATGCAATTTTAGTCCAAAATGTTGCATGAATGTTTATAGGGAACAGAACCAATAGTGCGGTTATAGTAGCTGTTTATGAGCTTCTGCTCTGACAGAACAAACAAAAGACACGCTTTTATGGAGATGTCCATGTTTTTTTTTTTCTCCACTTTGCGAATTGCAAATTAGCTATCGATAAATGAAAAACAAATACGTTTTTAGATTTCCAGTATGTACAGGCAGAAGTTTTATCAAAGTCTGGTGATGTTGATCATAATAAGCTGAATTTAACCAGGTGCTATATTTTCATTGGGCCTAACTGGATTTTGAGTTAGGATCCGCAAGTGAGTCACATTTACATTTACATTTATCTCATGGGGCTGAGGCTTTAAATATTCAAAATGTGAACGTTAGCTAACAGTTTAGTCCAAATATTTTTTTTAGTTATCCAATGTTCTCCAGTTACACTTGGTTGCACATGATATACACATCAAGACATCAGAAGGTATCAAAAAATAAAAAATAAAAAAGCTCATGTGGCATCTGGAGAGTTTCTAGAAGCTTTCCACTGACCAGGTGGGAGCTGTGGTGAGGTTGAATAAATGGGTGAATGTTGATTAATTCACTCTGCTGTAGATCACAGTGGGATCCTCAGCATTGGAAGGCCTGCAGAAAAAGAGTAAATGATCAGAGTAAGATCCAGCAGAAGATCATTTCCAGCTCTGTTGGAGTGGAGGAAACAGACGGGCTCCTCTCACCTGTAGTCAGCACCGGTGCGAGTAAATCTAATACTAGCGTACTGAACCTCCTTGTCCTCAGAGCCAGAAGCTTTCACAGCAGAACTCTCAGCGCTTCCGGGGTCACCGGCACTCCGGCGTACAACTCTGGCATACAGGACTTCATCCTGATCGGCCGAGGCTGAATCAGGTACAGTGTTGATTGGATTTGTCATTGCTACATTGGCATAAACATCATCCTGAGGTGGGAGAACATGACATCACAGAGACAGAGGAGTGAAAATGGTGAACATCTACATCACATTGTCGTTGAATTCTGGATTGTGATTGGTCAGAAGGTATTGATTAATTTTCTATAACAGCAGCTCCGACAGTAGGGCAGCTGCAAATCACAGGTTTATAGTAATGCACTCATTCGTTATACGTTATCGTTTCTATAGTAACGGCTCATTCACAGGGGTGTGTACAGTGGATGCTGCACATAAACAGATTAAAAAATGGGTATAATCATTGATATGGTTAAGTCTTCTGTAAGGAGACATGTATTTAACATTTATGGAAGGAGTCTCCAGTGTCATTGTAGCAGTCAGAGGTAAAGCTGTAACTTTAAGTTTTTTTGACATCTTCAGGACAGAGGAGTTTACGCTTTGCAGTATCTGAGGGAACGACTGTTTATAGCTGCGATAACATAAATGTGAACAGGAACTAACTTGTTTCACGGATGTCCCACAACATTAAATGTAACTATAAACAGATAAAAGTATGAAGTGTGGTACTGAAATAAATAAACAAGTAGAACTGGGGATGCCTCTGTTACATAAAGCAGGTCCAGGCAAGTTGAGATGGATGCAAATGCAGTAAAGGTTTTACTGAAGAGAGGCAGGCAGAAGAATCCAAAACGACAGACAGAATCAGCATCAATGAATATGCGTGGGTCAGACAATCAGCAAACAGAGAACGCTGGGCAAAGGCAGAACACGAAAACCATGTAATAAACAAAGTCGAGAAACCAGGAAAACAAACACAGAACAAAGGCTTGGTATGGATCAGGCCACAAAACACTGAAACAATACTTTGCAACTTTACAACGAAACACGAGGGTATAAATAAACAGACTAATCAAGGTCAAATCTATTTCAAGGTCAAATCAAGGTCGAAGCTATTGACGAAAACATATTTCTGACATTTGACCTTGATATGACCTTGACCCTGATTGGATCAATTCCAAAATGTATTCAAGTAAAAATCTATTCATCTACAGCTTATAATGTTAATGCCAAATAAACAAACACTCAACACTTGTTCTTGAGATTTTTTGCTTACAAGAATCTCAGATGTATGCACAGAAGGACCTAGTGGCGGGGGCAAAAAAATTGTAATCCCTGGCAAATCGCTGTTGTATAAGAGGAAAAAAACACTTAGGCACATGCTGTTATAGGAAATTAATCACAGTTGGGGTGGTAACAATAACTCACCACTCCGTTGTTGGTTATTTTGCTATAATAGAAATACACTGGAGTTTTTAAATGATAGTATAAACACACTTCTGAACAATTATCTGTACATTTACCTGTTTTGAACTTTGGTCTGCTGTTGAACCATTTCTTTTCTTTTTCCTGTTGAAAAAAAAAACAACAATAAAATATCTACATTGAATGAAATATAATAAATCCATTAGTCCTGTCACAGTAAACACTAAACATACACAATATGGCCAAAAGTACGTGCACCCCAACCATCACACCCATATGTGGTTCTTCCCCAAACTCTAACCACAAAGTTGGAAGAACACAATTGTATAGAATGTCTCTGTATGCTGTAGCATTACAATTTCCCTTCACTGGAACTAAAAGGCCCAGAAATGTTCCAGCATGACAATGCCCCTGTACACAAAGCGAGCTCCATGAAGACATGGTGTGTTAAGGTTGGAGTGGAAGAACTCGAGTGTCCTGCACAGAGCCCTGACCTCAACCCCACTGAACACCTTTGGGATGAACTAGAACACCGACTGCACCCCAGACCTCCTTGACATCCCAACATCATTGGCTGATCTCACTAATGCTCTTGTAGCTGAATGAACACAAATCCCCACAGCCACGCTCCAAAATCTAATTTAAAAGCCTTCCCAGAAGAGTGGAGCTTATTATAACAGCATAATAAAGATGTTCAACAAGCACATATGGGTGTGTTGGTCAGGAGACACATACTTTTGACCATGTAGTGTACATAAAACTTGGTCAATTAAAAACAGGAGTGTTTACTAGAAAAATATTCAAACGTGCAGAGCTGTACAACAGAAAATATTGTAAAAATTCTGACTATGACCTCACTCCAATTTTTATATTAAGGTGAAAAAGAAATCTTGTATTTTCTTACCTTATAAACATGAAGGTGATAATCAGACAAACACACACAAACACAACAGCCCCAACACCTGCGTACACACCTAAGCTCTGAAACCCTGTGTGGACGATGATGTGATAATGATTCAGTGTTAAATATTTATCAGTGTGATTCTGAGTTATCGATTTACATCATCGCTCTCACCGTTTAAAGTGACGGACACTGCAGCTGATCTCTCAGAGCCGTGTTTATTCTGAGCCTCGCAGTAGTACTGTCCACTCTGTAGAGCTCTGAAACTCTGTCCAGATCCTACAGGTGATGATTCTTTCTCCTTAAACCAGGTGTAGTTCTCCACAGGTGGGTTAGCATCACTGCTGCAGGTCAGAGTCACTGAACTGCCCTCCACTATCTCACCAGAGGAGTTGATGGACACTGAGACATTCTTTGGAGGATCTAAAATGGGTAGGGAAGTTAGACTTTAAATTAAATCTATGATAGTTTTATCTCTTATTGGCTGTGAGGAGATCTTCAGCTTTAACTTACACAGAACATTCAGAGTTACACCGATGGAGTCCTGATGTCCGACTTCATTACTGCACTTGCACTTGTACTCTCCACTGTCCTCAGTTCTGATCTTGGAGATGATGTAGGCCTTTCCTTTTCCTACTGATGTCTTCCCCTTAAACCAGGTGTAAATCTCAACAGGTGGGTTAGCATCACTGCTGCAGGTCAGAGTCACTGAACTGCCCTCCACTATCTCACCAGAGGAGCTGATGGACACTGAGACGTTCTTTGGAGGATCTAAAGTGTTCCATGGTAAGAGTGAGGAAATCAGTTCATGATCATAATCAATGTTTTTCTTGATTCCTTTACGTTCATTAAATATCATGTGCTTCATCATCAATTGAGTTACACTATATATAAGAAAAGATAAATAAAGCTCACATCTGACGCTGAGGGTTTGAGCAGGAGAGGGGAGATGTTCATATCCTCTTACAGCACAGCTATAACTGCCTGCATCCTCACTGCTGACCCGCTGCAGGTGGACTTCATTGCTCTTGGTGGTCTTTGTGGTTAAACCACGTCTGTTTTTGTACCAGATGAATGTGGGATCAGTCAGATTGCAGGTGTTTTTACAGGTCAGAACGGCTGATTGTCCCTCTGTCACTTCTGCAGGAGCGATCACCTGAAGATCTTAAACAATGAGAGAAACATTAATCTGCTTCAGTGAATAATCTACCAGCTCGTTTCCCTCAATCAGTCCTTCACAGTTTTTATGCAGATAAAGAAAGTAAACTCTGTGTTTTCCTCAACCATCAGTAAAGCTAAATGTTGTCAAACAAATAAACAAACAAACAAACAAGTAAATAAATACTAGGCCCTGATTTACTAAGTGTTTGTGCGTGTGTGTGTGTGATAACAATGGCAAATTGTCAATTTTGTGTTCGAATATGAGATTTGGAGGTTTTCTAACTAGTAAAAACTAGTGGGTGGAGTCAATGCAAATAAAATAATTTAGCACCTACAGTGTAAGTTATTGTCTTATAGAAATGAAAAACTGGTTTACAATTCTCACAGTAAAGTTTTAGATTAGATATTCACCACAATTTTAATCATATCTACCTTATTAACAGAAATATGCTAACGTCTATGCTCTTTCATTTTTCCTTCATATTGTGGTTTGAAGTTTTCAGCACATCATATGACTTTTTATTGACATTATACTCGACCCGTAATTACACATACATGTGGCTGATATTAAATATAAAACCAACTTTATCACAGAAATATAATCTTTATTCTGAGAATCTTTCTTACTGAGATTATTTCTAGGAAGTGAACATAAAGTCTGTATAAATGTATATTTTTCCTTTAAGTGGTGAACATGGGATGACATGATGAAGCTGTTATAATGATTATGTAATTATCTTCTTAAGCTCTGACTGGAACTTTTTGTTTAGCTGTTTATGTATTTGTTTTTGTTTTGTTTGTTTTAGCACTTTAATAAACTGTAATTAACATTTAATTCTGTCTTCTGAAATTTCATTTTACATTTCTGATCTAACAGCTGATGAGAAAATTTAACACACAGAAACTTTTGTAAATCACCTGTAAAACAAGCAGCAATTTGTCAGATCCATGACAAAATTAGTGTCTGAGTTTGTAATCTTAGTAAATCAAAGCTTTTAAGTGTTTAATTTTAAAAAATAATCATAATTCAATAAGAACATGTTAGAGAGCTTCATTAATCTGCAACAAAACTCTCACACTCCTGTATCTAAAGAGAGATTATGGCCTGAGTGATATATGTAGAAAATAAGATGATTTTATTTACCTGTAACAGTGAGTGTAACTCCGGGTTCACCCATCCATCTTTCTGTTTCTTTGTTTGTTCTGATTCTGAAGTAGTACTTGTGTTCATCTGTTTTCTTCACGTCACTCAGTCTGAGGGAGAAGTGTTTCTGCTCATCTCCTAAATACTTCACTCTGTCTGAGTAACCTGATTCCTTACACAGATCAGTCGGCTCTTTACCCTTAACTGGGTTTATTAACCAAAAACTGTTCTCCACTGTAAGACCTGTTGGGTGTGTGTAAGTGCCGTTCATAAACACTGTAGATCCTTTTATAGCACAGAGATTTAGTTGGCTGTATTTCACACTCCATTTATTCCCAAGAGCTCCTGAAACATGATATATGAAAGAGGTGATTAGAGGTCATTATCCTGAGCCCCATAAAACACTGAGTTAGCTTACAGCTTCACTTCTTTCCTCTGGAACTCCGGGTTGGAGAAATAAAACCAGTTCTTTACCACTGGAAGAAAACCGTGTGCAGGATTTGGACATAGTGGTGTGTTTTAAATTCAGAGCTTGTAATGTGAAATTAACATTTAACAGCATCCACTACTATTCAGTCGTCACTTACGTCTGTTTTTCTTTAAATCCAGCGTCACTGATAGACAAATTGTAACAAGAATATTTCACCTGGACTTCAGGTTTTGGGGGCAGGAGATGATGTTATTGTTTATTCCATTTTATATCTTACTAAGAGTTGAGTTAAGCACGCACACATCAGTATTCAGACCTCAGATTTAACTGCAGACTAAAACACTATTCACACGTTATGTGAGAGTTATGCACGGGGGCGGAGTTTTTCAAAAACACAGGCGTGTCTTAGTTAAACGTGATTCTGACCACGAACTTAATCCCATTTTTCTCACGTTATATCAGCTCAAGGGAGGAGCAGTGTTATATTTATAATGTTACAGTTATAACAAGTATCAAAATATACTGGTGGTTAAAGATTTATTTATTGTCTCTGGGGTGTGTAGTTGTGATGATGTTAATGTGTGACTCACCTGAGATCATGAACAGAAAGATCAGATAAAGTGGAGAAGCCATTTTGAGGGACATCATTGCTGGAAAGCTTCTATAGGAAAAAAAAAAAAAAAAATATATATATATATATATATATATAATCTGAGAATTGAAGGAGAAATGTTCTGGAAAGATGTCTAAAGTAGAATAGTACACAAAAATCACACATATTTTACAAACCAGGATGCTTCAAAAGAAAAAGATGCAGTGCTATCAGTTAAGATAAAGAATCGGGTAAAAAGAGAATAATTATGTAGATTTATTAGTTGTGCATGAAGCTAAGTAAATATTTCGAGTTTAAATAGTGCATGCACTCATGGGACAAACAGCAGTGATGATTGATTCGTGGTCTCGCTGGTTCATAAGTTTCAATATTGTCACCAATAAACTCAATTAAACAGCAGAAGATTTAATCAGAAACTAAGAATAGAAAGAGCAGGTATATAGAAGACAAACTGAACATGAAACTCTAGCTGTATGAAACACATTTGATAAATGAATAGAGCTACATGTATTGGCCCCGATGGCCTTCCACACTACATCACCACAGTACCACCTACAGCCACAGCTACATAATCAGCCTTTCTCCTCTCTGCTCCTGGAGTACTCCTGCTCTACTAATGTCAGTGCTTTCCCTTTTCCCAACACACCTGATTCAACTCATCAGATAATTAACAAAGCAGACGTGAGTGTGTTACAGCAGGAAAATGCTATATAAGATAACATTACTCCTGTAGCAGGACTCAGAAACATGACAATAGGTGTGGGTCACATGACCAAAATATCAAATCACACTTCATACCATACATGAAGACATTTTCAGGGTACACAATATGTATCACTATATAAACACTTGCTAAGGAACTGTCAGCAAAATAAAAAAAAAAACCCAAAAAAAAAAAAAAAAAAAAAAACACAATGAAACTGCTACTACACTTACTACGGCCTGTCAGTCAGTCTGTGTGTTACCATGGCAACACGTAGCCTTGGCTTCTTTGAGAACTATTTCCACTGACTGAGCAAAAATAACCAACATATTTGGCCATATTGTGTCTGACATGTCAGTTACTTGATATTAATTTCTTATTAATAGAAATGTTACATTTGCAATCGTGCTGTTTATCTGTGGCATTGTGCCTACGGCCACATCACAGCCACGCCCATATTCAGTATAACAGCATTCTTGTTCACTGTTACAAATATTTTAACATTGTTAAAACCATTATCTCAGACACAATTCATCATGAAATCAGTATTATATCCATAATTCCCAGCACAGATAAGCGATCGGTAAAAGTTGCCAAAAGTCATGTAGCTCCCAATTTAACAACACAAACTACAACCGCATTGAAAAAAAAAACAACAGTGAACCTCTCTGTGGTCAGGAAATGTACATATACTGAGAAAATTTAGTAAAATATTAAACGTTAATGTTTTCTTACTGTGCCTTCTCGACCTTCATGTCCAGCAACCAAACTACGACTAAAGAAAAGCGCGAGAGAAAGAGTGTGTGGTTAAGAGCTGTTGCTGATGTGTGTGAAAACACGCCTTTTTGTTTCCTCTTTATTGCTGATTCAGTCCCTACTTCAGAATTGGACAAAATATTCAGACAAAGAAAGATAAGAGATACACATTTTTAATGAATCTAAAAGAAAATACTCTACATGCTCTCTAAATATATTTATAAGAAACCCTAAGAGACTTGCACTGAAGCAGAGAGTTTTCGCCTCGAGTAGGATGAAGTCATTTTTGGGTAATGTGTTGCGTGCTTGTGCATTTTTTTAATAAAACTGATCCATTTCAAAATTAATTACACCAGAATTTTTAAAATTATTATTAAATAAGCAAAACAAAACTTTACTAGAATTTGCACACATGTGTTACTGCATCAGCAAGACTGTCTTTGCACCAGAGTAAAAACTGTGAATGCGTTGTGTACAGTACATTTTAACACATCAGTCCAATGTGTGAACAAATGAACCCATTGCCATGCCAACTGAGGAAGTGAAACAACACCCCAAATGACAAAACACACACTACACAATGTTTAAAACTGTCTGTTTTATTTTTAAAACGAGTACTTTATAGGGTAAAAATTATATGTATTATGGGTATTTATCTAATTGTGTGGTATATTTTATCTTATTATGAGACTTTCTGTCCTCCCTAATGTGATACAACAAGCATTAGGTGTTTTTATCATCTATATCTAAATTACGAAGTAAGCCAATGCCCTTTATAAATAAACAGCTTAGCTCATTGCTTGAATGATCTAATGCTGATGCTAATCTTTGCTAATGCTAACTCTAGTTGGAATCTACTCTAGGGGCCTCCGTACATCCTGAGGCAGATCTCTGTGAACATGGGCAGGAATCGGGTCAGCTCAGGGAGTAAAAAAAAAAATCATTCAAATGTTGAACCCAGCTACTTAACCTTTAGACTCTGGACTAATGCAGCTTTAACAGGAAGTGTTGGTGTTGAATTGTCCTGCAGTGCAGTACCGCAGCTCTGCCACAAGGGGCAGTCACAAGGGGCAGTTACTTTTCTAAACACTAATCTCACATTTCAATCCTGTCTTCAATGCCTCCCTTCATCACTCGGAAGTGTGTATCACCTACATCACATGGGTGTGAGTGTGTAGAAGATTTTTAATATAATATTGTATATAATAGCAGAATACCGAAAGTAATACTGTAATACTGAATATTGCATCAGTATAAGTTTAGGATGTTGTGACAGGAAAAAGCTCTCAATTCCTGAGAAAACAGATTTTTATGTAATAGTGAATGAATGTATTATGAAATGAAAGTTTCTGTTTGTGTAAGCAGAACTCAGAATAAATGTGTGTAAAGCAGTTCCCCTTCAGGAACTCGAGCTGCGTCACAAAACGCTATGGGAATGCCCCCGCGTGACCGCGCTCTCAATCACGTGTCTAATCCGTCCAATGGATGGGCGAGACGTCACGGGCAGGGTGACGTAGCGACCCGGAAGCATAATAGCCCGAGCGGCGAGCCCCACGTTAGCTTCCTGTTTTCAGCGAGTGCTCTATGTATATTGTTTGTCTTTGTTCTGTCTATTTTGTGTTTTATCGGCGGCATACCAAAGGCCAAAGATAAAACTAAGGGCGAGAGCGGGCAGCGCTTCAGGCTGTGTGTTCCTCCCTGTCCGCGATATATTACGGGCGGGGATACACACAGTCTGCGCGTTGCCTGTTTGGGAGCGGAGCACGCTCAGTTGGCTCTCGAGGGAGCCGGCTGCGCACATTGCGAGCGTTTACCGCTGCGCACTCTCCGCTCCTGCTGGGCTCTCTTTGAGGAGAGAGCCCTCACTAGCGTGCCTCGCGGTGCCGGCCCCGCTTCTGCCGAGGCAGAGCGGCGGTTGCGCTCGTGGGGCTCGCAGATGGACCTGGCGGAGGGAATGAAGACGGGCCCGTCCCTTTCTCCTTCCTCACCCTCCAGGTCCACTGTCCCCTCCCTGGGTTCGGAAGCACGCTCTGAGGTTTCTTCCCCCCGGGGAGCGGACTCTGCGCTCCACCTATCGTCCTCCGAGGAGGTCGATGTGGAGAGCGTCGACCCAGAGCCGCAGTCTCCTCAATACGGGGAGCTGCTCGAGGTGGTTACGCGGGCAGTCGCTAAGCTGAACATTGACTGGCCCACTGAGACACTGCCTGAGCCTCAGTGGTCTAAGCTGGATGAGCGCTTTTTGCGCAGTAGGCCGCCACCTCCGCCCCGGAGCCTGCCCTTTTTTCCAGACCTCCACACTGAGGTGTCGAGGTCCTGGAATAGGCCTTTTTCAGCCCGGTTGTTCAGCCCCACTCCCTCCTATTACGCTAATGTTGCGGGGCTGGACTACTCCGGTTACAGGGCGATGCCCAGGGTTGAACAGACGCTAGCCAGCTATTGGTCCCCTGCTGCTGCATCGTCCCTGAAGGCTCCGGCGTTGCCTACCAAGCCGCTGCGGACCACCGCTGGTCACGAAGTGCGAAGTGCGTGGATGCTGCCTTGGCTCCTATGCGAGTACAGGGCATCCGCATACTGAATTACAACACGACGGTGGTCTCTTACATCAACCGCCAGGGAGGTCTGCGTTTGCGCCCCCTTTACAGGCTGGCGCGCCAGATCCTTGTGTGGTCCCAAGGGAAGCTCCTCTCATTGAGAGCAGCCTACATCCCTGGTTATCTCAACGTGGGAGGAGACGCCCTGTTGAGGCAGGGGCCGGTGCCCGGGGAATGGAGACTCCACCTCGAGATGGTGGAGCTCATATGGCGTATGTTCGGCAGAGCCCAGGTGGATCTGTTTGCGACGCAGAAGACGTCGCACTGTCCCCTTTGGTTCTCTCTGACTCATCCAGCTCCTCTTGGACTGGATGCCATGGTACAGCCGTGGCCGAGGCTGCGTCTGTACGCCTTTCCTCCGGTCGCTCTGCTCCCGGGAGTTCTGGAGAGAGTGCGCCGGGACGGAATTCGCCTACTGTTAGTAGCCCCGTTCTGGCCGGGTCGAGTATGGTTCTCGGACCTGATTTCCCCCCTAGACGGCTCCCCATGGGAGATTCCGATCAGGAGGGATCTCCTCTCACAGGCAGGGGGCCATCTTCACCCCCGCCCGGAGCTGTGGAAGCTGTGGCTGTGGCCTCTGAGGGGGCACAACTCCGCGCTTACAGTCTCTTACCCGAGGTTGTGGAGACCATCCTCCAGTCCAGAGCTCCCTCTATGAGGAAACTGTACGCCCTGAAGTGGAAACTTTTCACTTCCTGGTGACCGCCGGCTTGACCCTGTTCACTGCCCAGTTGGTACAGTGCTGAAGTTCTTGCAGGCCCGCCTCTCTGTGGGGCTGACCCACTCCACCCTGAGGGTGTACGTGGCAGCTATTGCGGCCTGCCACGCCCCTCTCGATGGCCAATCAGTGGGCAGACACCCCTGGGTGACAGATTTCCTCCGCGGTGCGCTGAGGATCAGACCTCCAGCTCGATCTCGGGTCCCCTCGTGGGACCTGGCCGTGGTTTTAGAGGCTCTCTGCAAACCCCCCTTCGAGCCCATTGAGGAGATTTCGGACCATCTTCTGACGTTGAAAACTGCCTTTCTCTTGGCAATTTCCTCTCTTAGGAGAGTGGGGGATCTTCAGGCCCTCTCTGTGGCCCCTTCCTATTTAGACTTTGCGCCTGGGTTGGCCAAAGCGTTCTTGTACCCCCGTGCGGGGTACGTACCGAAAGTCTCCTCCTCGGCACCACGGCCGGTCGTGCTGCAGGCTTTCTGTCCTCCTCCCTTCAGGGAGCCCGACCATCGGAAGCTCAATTGTACCTGTCCAGTGCGAGCACTGGACGCGTACGTCCACAGAACTGCCCTGTGGAGAAAGGCGGACCAATTGCTTGTGTGCTTTGGTCCCCCTAAGAGGGGTTTTCCTGCTTCTAAGCAGACCCTCAGCCGGTGGATTGTAGAATCCATTTCTCTGGATTTCGAGTCCTCTGGTCTCGCCAGTCCCCTGGGGGTCAAGGCTCACTCTACCCGAGCGGTGGCAGCCTCTAAGGCCTTTCTGGCAGGTGTGTCCTTACAGGACATCTGCAACGCGGCGGGATGTCCACGCTCCTGACCTTTGCCAGGTTTTATGACCTAAATACGCGAGCCACTCCCGGCTCCTCTGTCCTTGTGCCTTAGGCTTGCCTCCTCCTGGAGGCAGGGACTTGTAAGTCTGGCAGCGTGGGTATACTCGTTCCCATAGCGTTTCGTGACGCAGCTCGAGTTCCTGAAGGGGAACGTCTCCAGGTTACGTATGTAACCATGGTTCCCCGAGGGAACGAGACGCTGCGTCTCGGTGCCACACTTCCGGCGTCCCTGCGGCGCTTGCTTCACTTTCCAGTAAGCTAACGCGGGGCTCGCCGCTCGGGCTTTTATGCTTCCGGGTCGCTACGTCACCCCACCTGTGACGTCTCGCCCATCCATTGGACGGATTAGACACGTGATTCAGAGCGCGGTCACGCGGGGGCATTCCCATAGCGTTTCGTGACGCAGCGTCTCGTTCCCTCCGGGAACCATGGTTACATACGTAACCTGGAGACGTTCTTTCCACATGACTGAGTGAAATGAACTCAACAGCTCCTCCTTCAGGCCAAAGGAGTCACAGCAGGAGATGGTCATAGAGAGAAACACATTAACCCAGTGTTGCATGATGAAGTGAAAAAAAGAAAAAAAAAAATGGTCTTTTATCATACACACTTCAAGTGAATGACCTCATTTAAAGACACACTGCATCTTAATGCACCAGTGTATACATGATAAACACTATATATTTACGTATTTCACTCAATCCTGTAAGTCTTATTGAGGATGAGGCTTCTTTTTAATATACTGAGATACAAATAAAGAAATAAAACAGAAAACACAAAATAGTCATAAAATACCAGATATAAACTAGCAAATGTAATATTTACAATAAAATATACTAAGGCTTGTAATTAAATATTTAATAATACTACTACATATGTAATAAACATAATGATGGTAAATTATTATAAATATATTACAAAATATAATTGTAACTTATAAATGAGCAAAAGCATTTATTATCATACAGCATGTTGCAGGTAACTGTCGTCGCCATTCCATCATGTTGCTGGCTTTCCCAGACTTTGTAAAGAAGAAATTATTTTAAACTGGCCCTTTATCAATTTTAATTGAATACTAAAGCTTTAGAAGAAAGCTCTTTGGATTAAAGATCATCTCAAGAATTTTAAAGACCAATAAAATTCTAGAGAGGATCTTTAATCCAAATAGCTTTCTTCTATTATAAAGTGGGGTACTTTCTGATTAAGTCAACAACATTGTAATGCTGGTCGTTGGGTAGATAAGAAAGGCATGACTCCAAAGTAGTCAGGACAGCAGAATTTGGCAATTTCCCACAAGAGATTTCAGCATTTTTATCTTCCAATCCATCTACTTCAGGGGTATATGGACGATCAACTACATTAACCACTGATACTGGTTTAATCATATCCATTGAGTAATAAGAGAAATAAGTCTTTAACATATTTATGTGACACACTCTGCTTTTACGATGTCGATCAGGTGTACGGATGGCGTAATCAATGTCACTTAGCTTTTTCTCAATCACATATGGACCAGAGAATCTTCCCTGCATGGCAGAGCCAGGAAGAGTGAGTAGCACCAACACAGCATCACCTGGTTGAAAACTGCACACAATACGTTTCTGGTCGTAATGGGTCTTCATCTTAGATTGAGCTTCAGAAAGATGGGCTTTAGCAATATCCCAAGCCTTGTGAAGTTGCTCATCAAAAGAACTAACATCATCTTAGATAGACACACTTTTTATACGCAAACCCAAATCTATTCCTTTTTATTGATGCAACTCTCTAATCAGTCACTGAAACACTGGAAGCCTGATTTATGATCTGTAGCCCAGAAACCCCACAGCAGCCTGCAGCTGGACACACCACAATAACACATGAACTTCATCCTTTTGACCACCAGGTGTCACAATCACACATTGTGATGAAAAGCTTTGCGTAATCAGCAATTTATTGATACGGTTGGCTGCTATCACTAGTTACTGCACTTTTTATAAAATGAAATTTCAAGCATTTTTCCAGCACTTTACAGTAAATTTTCAGAAGGCATTGATTAATTTTCTATAACAGCAGCTTTGACAATATCAGCAGTAGTAGTAGTAGTAGTAAAGACTTGTATGATGCTCCAGTAGCACCCTGAAGTTGATTATTTTCCTAAAAACAATAAGCCAACAATAAGCCTGCTTGTCTCTTAAGTCTATACCTAATGATATTTTATATTTTATTTGAATGAGCTTAGCCTTGTCTCCATTTCTGACTAATTCAACAAAAAAGGAAACAAAATGGTGTTTGGATGTTGGACGTAGTTAAGGAGGCACAGTAAGAAAATATAGTTCAATATATTTTAGCTAATAAATGCACTCATAAGACTAATATCTACATTTCCTGAACATGGAAAGTCTCAGTGTAGTTTTTTAAAGCAGTTAACTTTGTGTTGCTGACTTTCAGAAGCTTTTAATGGTCACCTCTCAGTGCTGTGAGATATAGATTTAGAATATTGACATCATGATAAATAATGGCTGAGATAATTGTGTTAATGTTAGTATTTTTATAACACATTTAAACTCTGATTGGAGGCAGAAGATTAAATGTTAAAATATTTGTATTAAATATGTAAAATTGCAAACGGTTAACTCATTAGTTATTTATATTTTTTTCTCATTTTCAGTGGCAATTAATAATATTTTATGCTAAATAAAATGAACTTTTTTTTGCTATTTTGCAGTTTGTCATATCGTGTACCCCAATACGTCTACAAGTATCATGATATTATTTAGATATTTTGGACCTACTTCCTCGTGTCCTGCTACAGGAGTAATCTTGTCTTGTCTCATATAGAGTTTTTGTATTATATAGCATTTTCCTGCTTTAACACACTCACCTCTGTTAATTATCTGATGAGTTGAATCAGGTGTGTTGGGAAAAGGGAAAACACTGACATTAGTAGAGCAGGAGTACTCCAGAAGCAGAGAAGAGAAAGGCTGATTATGTAGCTGTGGCTGTAGGTGGTACTGTGGTGATGTAGTGTGGAAGGCCATCGGGGCCAACACATGTAGCGCTAGTCATTACTGTTGTTTGTCCCACGAGTGCATGCACTATTTAAACTTGAAATATTTACTTAGCTTCATGCACAAGTAATAAATTTACATAATCATTCTCTTTTTACTCAATTCTTTATCTTAACTGATAGCACTGCATCTTTTTGTTTTAAAGCATCCAGGTTTATAAAATATGAGTGATTTTTGTATACTATTCTATGTTAGACATCTTTCCAGAAAAGTTCTCCTTCAGATATCAGATACTAATATGTAAATAATGACAATTCTATGAATATGCAAATTAGACCATGACAAGTAAGCAATGTTTTAAGCATGTGTTAACAGCAGTTGTTCTCAAATGGGGCAGAGGTTGCTGGGCAGAGGTTTGCTCTCGTCTTCCTTGCTGACGTCAGCCTCTAAGTGAGAGAGAGACAGAGATTAAGGCGCTGCATCACCTCACCTAATCTACCTTGAGAATGGCCGCTGGCTCCTTTTACACTGTCCAGTCTTCTGCTGGAGGGTAGATGATTGCTGCCGCACTCATTGACTGCCAGTCAAGTTGTATTTCCTTGCTCTGCCTCTCAGCCACGCGCACTCAAGCTCTCCAAAACAATAGGGGTGCTGAACCGGCACTGTCCGTTCAGCAACCTTGCAGCAATCATGCGAAGAACATTGTGCTTCTTTTGTGCGTGGGCTGCTGGGCCACCATCAAAGTGCCCCCCCAAAATCTGAGCCTACTTCCGGCATGCGATGTGCCCAGAGGGAGAATCGACGGGAGAGCCCATCTGCATTACCGTGCTCAGCCCCTGCTCAGTGTTGCACGGTGAAATTAAAGTCCTGCAGGGAGAGAAACCACAGTGTTACCCGGGCATTGGTGTCTTTGGCCTTGGCCATCCATTGCAGGGGGGCATATTCGGTGACCAGGGTGAAGAGTCGGTCAGCCATTTAGTACCTCAGTACCACTACTGCCCACTTGATAGCCAGGGCCTCCCTCTCCACCGGAGTATACTTCCTCTCAGCTGGGGTCAGCTTTCGGCTCACCTAGAGGACCGGGTGCACCTCCCCTTCAAAGGTTTGCAACAACACATATCCCAGTCCTGTCTCCAATGCATCCATATGTACTGTGAAGGGGAGGTTGAAGTCGGGGTTTCTCAGAACGAGAGAGCATGTCAGCGCCTGTTTCAGCATCTCGAAGGCCTCTTCGGTCTCTTGACTCCAGCACATCTGGTCCAGCTGGCCTTTCCTGGTATGGTCTGAGTGGGGAGAGGCAATCAAGGAGTTTTTTGTGGCTGGATGTGGGTAGGCTCTGACAACCTCCACCTTCTTGTCCTGTGGCATCAGGAGACCCCTGTTGATGCGGTACCCTAGGTACTGTGCCTGCATAAGTCCCAGGTGGCATTCCGGAGCTCGCCCAGGACCTCCCTGAGATGGTGGAGGGGGTCGGACCAGGTGGAAGAGTGGATCACTACATCGTCGATATACGAGGTGGCGTATTGGCGATGGGGCAGCAAGACGATGTCCATCAGTCCCTGGAACATAGTTGGAGCCCCATGAAGACTCAATAGGATGACCTGGTACTGCCATTGGCAGCCAGAGGTGGAGAACACCATCTTTGGTTTGTCCTCTGTGCTCAGGGCCACCTGCCAGTATCCTTTGGTCAGATCTAGGGTGGAGATGAACCGGGCCCTCCCAAGTGGTTGACCCTAGGGATGGGGTAGGTGTCAAATTCTGAAACCTGGTTGAGCTGCCAGAAGTCATTTCACAAATAGATGCTTCTGTCGGGCTTGGGCACCATGACTATGGGGCTCGAACAGTGGCTGGTGGACTCCTAGATGACTCCATCATGAAGCATCCTGCTGACCTCCTCCTCAATTGCCTTACGGCGGGCTTCTGGGACGTGGTAGGGCTGCTGTCTGACCACAACTCCCGGTGGGCTTTTAATGTTGCAGTGGACCAGATGCGTCAGGCCCAGGGTGGAGGAGAAGACATCAGCAAACTGGTCCACCAGCTCAGACAACTTCTGACTCTCGGCCAGGGTGAGCGGTCCATTGGAAAGACTCGCAAATGCAGACACTGCAGTGGCAGGTTCAGTCCACTTTTTCAGTAGGTTGATATGATACAATTGCGTGTCTGCATGATTAACAGGCTTCTGCAGGCGGTAGTTGATGGGGCTTACCTTCTCAAGGACTGTAGGACTACGGGCCTTGTCAGTGAGCCAGGAAACTACAGGAGGCATCGGGAAGGAGGAAGAGGACCTGGTCTCCGGGCTGGAACTCTCGGGGTTGTGTGGGAAGATTGGAGGTCCACCTCTTTTCTTGTTGGGCAGCCTCCATATGCTGATGATGGGAATCACCGGGTCGATTCGTTCTTGCATCTCCTGAACATAATCGTGGAGGGAGCACTAGGGGGAGGGTTGCTTTTCCTATGCCTCCCAGGGCACATCCAGCAGTCCTCGAGGTCACCGTCCGAAGAGGAGCTCAAAGGGGGTGAATCGGTGGATGCCTGGGGGGTCTCTCGGACTGCAAAGAGGACGGAGGGGAGGAGAAGGTCCCAGTTCCTCCTCTCCTTGTCAACCATCCTCTGGAGCATCCTCTTCAATGTTTAGTTGAAATGTTCCAACAGCCTATCTGTCTAGGGGTGGTAGACGGATGTCCTCAGGTGCTTCATCTGCAACAGCCAACACAGATCCGCCATTACTTTTGACATAAAGGACACACCTTGGTTGGTGAGGACGTCCTTTGGATTCCAACCCGGCTGAATAGGAGCAAGAGCTCACGGACGATGTCCCGGGAGGTGGCCTTCCGAAGTGGGACTGCCTCAGGGTACCAAGTGGCATAGTCCATGATGACCAATATGTATTCGTGGCCCCAGGCAGACTTCAGCAGTGGCCCCATGAGGACCATGCCTATCCTCTCGAAGGGGACGCCGATAATGGGGAGAGGGATGAGAGGCTCCAGAGCAGGCTTGTACGGGTAGCCCTTTGACACTGGGGGCACTGCTGGCAGAACACACGGACCTCAGCATCCATCCCAGGTCAGAGAAAGTGATCCTTCAGTTTCTCCAGTGTGTTGTGGGCCCCCAGAAGTCCCCATGTGCATGAGGGCTTCGCTTCAGCTCCGGGGGACCACCAGCAGCTCACAGAGCTGGCCTCACCTTTCTGTCTTGTCGTACAGGAGACCCCCACAAACAAGGAAGTGGGCAGCTGGGAGTCGCTGCTCAGGATTCTGAAGGATCCCCTCAGTGACTTGCACCTGGCCCCAACAGTTCTTCAGTCTGGCATCGTCCATCTGCTCCTGGCCAAAAGTCCCCTCCCGGGTGACCTGGGAAAACACAGAAGTGACAGGGTTAGTAGGGATAGAGGTCTCACCTGCTGAGGTCGCCTCGGTGTCTCCTTTGCCCTGGGCCAAGCAGGCCTGCCGGACTCGCAGCCATGTTGCTCTGGTTCTGGTGACTGTCAGGGAGCCAATGGCCTTGGGGTTGAACAGGAGGGAAGGCCAGGCTAGGGTGATGGTGCTCCCTGAGTCTAGGAGGGCCTGCCGTTGACCTCGACAGGGATAGTAGGGAGGCTGGGAGGGGTGACTTTGTGGAGGGTGCATCCAATGAGCCAGCGCTTGTCAGCATGTTGAGGGGCAGCGGTTCCGGTGTGGGGGGCATGGACTCATCCCTGCTGATTCTGTAGGTAGATCAATTTTGGCTGGGTCTCCCCTCCCCTTCAAAGTTCTGTTAAAGGCATCTCATCAGTGAAGGCTGGGAGTACTCTCAACGCTCACCCCTGCCAATATCCAGGGTGGCCACCGCTCGCTCCAGTGTCTCCACCATCTCCACATCTCCCCTCAGGCCTACAGCTTTCCGCTCTTTGGGCGGCAAAACCCTCGGGAACCGAGGACCTCGGCAGCAGAGAGGGTCTCCGGCTGTAGCCACCAAAAGGTGGTGCATTGGAGTATGTTAATTTGGCCGCTAGGGGTGGCTTTTGGGTTATAATTCCACCGGTGGAACTCTGCCACTGCACTGGTGGGAGAGAGGCCGCAGCATAGATGGATCTCCTTCTTCATCAGGTCATAGTGGGCGGCCTTGTCAGGGGAAAGCACGTGGTAGGCCAGCTGCGCTTCCCCCATGAGGAAGGGTGCAAGGGCGTGGGCCCAGTCCTCCCTGGGCCAGTTTTGACGCTGAGCAGCTCACTCAGATGTGACTAGGTAAGCCTCGACTTCATCTTCGTGGGTGAGCTTGGTCAAGCGGTGCTGGACCTCTCGGCAGGGTTTGAGGGGGACTGAAGGGGCAGATGGCCCTTTCCTCAGTTTCAGGAGCTCTTGGGACCTGGAGACTTTTTTCGGCCAACTCCTGGGTCACTGCCTGCTGCTGTAGATGGGTCTGCAGAAACTGTTTAAATATGGGGTCCATCTTGATGCTGGGGTCTGTGTTCATGCCCACATCCTCCACCACTGTGACAGCACGGGACCACAGAAAGGCAGAACACAGACACCATGAGGCAGGAGTGAGGGGAATGTGCTCTTTATTTTAGAAGTGGATGCAGCAGCAAGTGACTGGTGAAGTGGGGTGAGGGCATGGTCATCCCGGAGATGAGCGTGGCGAGCAGACAGCAGCAGCGTGGCGGGGGGACGTAGAGGGCACAGTGGTCACTCTCAAACGGGGTGGAGGTCAATGGGCAGAGGTTTGTTCTTGTCTTCCTCCCTGACGTCAGCCTCTAAGTGAGAGAGAGAGACAGAGATTAGTGCACTGCATAACCTCACCTAATCTACCTTGAGAGTAACCGCTGGCTCCTTTTATTCTCTTCAGTCTTCTGCTGGAGGGTAAATGATTGCCGCCGCTATCATTGGCTGCCAGCCTAGTTGAATTTCCTCACTCTGCCTCGTAGCCACGTCCACTCAAGCTCTCCAAAACAATAGGGGTGCTGAACCGGCGCAGTCCGTTCAACACCCTGGTGGCAGTCGTTCAAGGAGCGTTGTGCTTCTTTTGTGCGCAGGCTGCAAGCCAGCTGTCACAACAACTTTAACGACTTTCATTCTATATCAAACTTTTCTTTCCTTTCGAAAATTCTAGAACGCTCTGTTGTTTCTCAATTACACAATCACCTCATTGCTAACATTCTTTTCGAGCCCCTTCAATCCAGTTTCTGTAAACTCCACAGTACTGAAACAGCTTTAGTTAAGGTCATTAATGACTTGTTAATGGCTTCTAATTCTGGTTCAATTTCTATCCTCGTCCTTCTTGATCTCAGTGCCGCTTTTGACACTGTTGATCACACTCTTTTACTTACCTTTCTTGGAACTGTCTTTAGTGTCTCAGTGACTGCTTTAAATTGTTTTAGAGCCTATCTCTCAGATTGTAGGCAGGTTGTCTCTCTGGGTGGATGCAGGTCAGAAATGGGTTCAGTTCGCTGTGGTGTCCCTCAGGGTTCATTCTTGGGCCCCTTACTTTTTGCTTTTATATTTTTCCTCTTGTTCAACTCTTAAGATCTGTCTGTCTTAATTATCATCTTTATGCAGATAACACACAGATTTACATTCATTCTAAACCTGGTGATAACATGGCAGTCACTTTTCTTTCACATTGTATTTCTGAGATAAAAATATGGATGGATCAAAATTTTCTCTGTCTTAACAATAATACTGAAGTAATGCTCATTGGCTCTCGTCACCAGCTTCGTAAAGCTGCCGCTTTAAATTTAACAATGGATGGCTCTGCTTTAGAGTTTCAAACAAAATTCAAAAACCTAGGAGTTTTGATCCATACGTGCGGAATACTTTTAAAACATTCTTCTTTCATCTCAGAAATATTGCAAGATTGTGGCCTATGTTATGTTTTTCTGTGGCTGAAAAGTTGATCAACACTTTTGTCTTCTCTCACAGTGATTATTGCAATGTTCCTTGCTGAGGTCTCTAAGTCTACAATAAATAAACTGCTTTATGTGCAAAATTCTGCAGCTAGAATCCTGACTAGGTCTAGGACAAGTGATCACATCACTCCTATTTTGGAATCCTTGCACTGGCTCCCTGTCAGGTTTCGTGTAGATTGTAAAATTCTTATGCTTTGCATGGTTTGGGTGGTTTTGCATGGTTTTAACCCATTACACCCCAAAATGTGGTCTTTTAACTGCCCCTCAGACTTGTTGGCGTACTATGGTTGATAGCGCGTTCTCTTCTTATGCTCCAAAACTGTGGAACTTACTACCATCTGATCTTAGAGAAGCCCAGTCTGTTAGTATATTTAAATCTTCTCTTGAAACTTATTTCTTTAAGATTATTTTTACTTGATTACTTTGTTTTGTTTTTTGTTATGTAATTATTATTATTACTATTATTATTATTAATACTTGTTTATATTTGATTATTAACTGTTTTTTGATACATGTTTGTATACTCTTATGTAAAGCACCTTGAGAGGCCTTTTTAAAGGCACTATATAAAATAAATATAAAATAATATAAAATATTATTATTATTATTATTATTATGTAAAGTATCAGATTATGGACTGGATAAGATCAGCGCTATAAATCTGGACACAACGTGTAACTGCACTCACAGTCTAAGGAATGTGCATATCAAACATCTCCACTTTTTATGTGCAAGTTTATTTAAGTGTGTTAGAGCCTCTGTAACATGGAGTTTTACTTGAGTATGATATTTCAGAACTGTTTCCATCTACAAACTCCACAGCAGCCTGCAGCAGGATGCAGTACAATAACAGATGCACTTCATCCTTTTGACCACCAGGTGTCACTGTCACACACTGCAATGAAAAACTTTGGGTAATGAATCGACAGAGTAGGAAGGAAAGCTTCATTCTGCCATCACTAGTTAGTACACTTTTCAAAAGTCAAATTTGAAACATTTTCAGCACTTTAATGTCAATAGTCAGAGTTTTTCCCACTATAATGCAGATCAACACTTTTTAAACTAAGGTTTAATTTATTTTATATTAAACTATGTTAAATACACTTCACGATTGTCCTTACTCCAGAAGTGTGTGTGTGTGTGTGTGTGTGTGTGAGAGAGAGAGAGAAAGAGAGAGAGAGAAAGTGTAAATAATTAATTTTTAAGATTGAATAGTTCTGTGAGGTTGCTGTGAATGTTTTGCCTTTATCAATAACAACTGACATGTGATTAATGAAATCACTCACACAGACCCGAAGTATAACTTTTGTAATTGATACGACACCAAATTTATGTCTCTCTGCTCCAAATCTCAATAGTGACATGAGCACTTCACATACAAAGTGATATAATATGTTCATTTGGAGTGAGACAAATTTAAACAACAATGTATATGAACAGCTTTGGCTAGTTGAAGTGTCTGTAGTGTGATATATACAAGCACTTTATCCTGGTCAGAGTCACAGCGAATCAGGAGTCTATTCCAGAAACACTGGGTGCCAGTCAGGACCTATAACTATTACAGCGCACACACACACACACACACACACACACACACGCACGCACACACTGTTTAATTTCTTACTAAATACACATTCTCTGCTGAATATTTACATTCTGGACATAAGTTGAGCTTCAATGCCTTTATTCGTTTCAAATATTCACAATAAAGAAATAATCACTAATAAGTGAAAACTCAACAGCTGACTGGAACAGTCCTAACCTGCTGGCAGTAGAAAAAAGCACTTCACACACTGCTATAAAATGATTAAAGCTGCTTTAAATGTCTGTAAGTTGCTGATGTTGCTGGTGTAAAGGAGCGATTCAGTTTCTCCACTTCAGTGAGGAGCTCTCTCTATTTATCAGCTGTTTCAGGACTCAATTTATTCATGTTCCTCAAAGTCTGAAAGGAAACACACAGAAAAATCAGAAATGTGTGTTACAGCAGAACATTACTAACATTTATTTACATCAGTCATCATCACACACACTCTGATTTACTTTTATTAATATTACTGATTAAGAAATAAATATAAATTTACTGTTGTAGCTCTCACATCTTCAAATTACAATAAGTAATATGTTCACATTACTCTAATCTAATGGTGATTTTGTGTTTAAAAGCTAAAACTCACTGCTGCAGTCTAGTAGTCAGAGGATGTGGGTGTGTCAGCAGCAGGACGGGGATGAAAAGTCTGTGAAAAAAGAGGCCATGCCTTGTTGACTT
Organism: Pangasianodon hypophthalmus; assembly: GCF_027358585.1. Lineage (NCBI taxonomy): Eukaryota > Metazoa > Chordata > Actinopteri > Siluriformes > Pangasiidae > Pangasianodon > Pangasianodon hypophthalmus. The sequence continues at coordinate 17,539,166 of NC_069735.1, read as the reverse complement.
TGAATAATCAGGTGTGTAACTCCATATTAAAATCAAAAACAGAAAAAACAACTTGCGCTGCATAAATCTGAATTTAATAGAACATAGATTTACAACAATAAAATACATAATCGTTTGCTTAGACCATCATCATCAAACATACTACAAGTGACTGTAAACACTTTTTCAGTAACCACTTACTGCAAGTGTGTGATACACATCATCAGCTGTCCGGCCTGCGAGATCGAGAGCTGCGTACGTGTCGTCTTTAGCACTCGGCCCAGCGGTCTGCAGAGAGGAGGGGAGGAGAACGTGAGCAGGTTCGGCTGAAGATCTTTACAGTAAGAGTTTATTATGAACAAAGAAATCACCTGATGGATATTTCTGTAATTACTCACCTGATAGTCACCATCATCTTCCTTTTTCTTCTTTCTCTTGCATCTGCTCACACAAAGTCGAATATTTATTCAATTCAATTCAATTCAGTTTATTTCTAGAGCACATTTAAAACAGCTGAATCGGATCAAAGTGCTGTACAGCTGAGAGGAATTGAGGTCAAAAAGGCACCTCAACATTACAGCACAAGACAGGGTAATATAAAACAAAACACACTAAAAGATAATAAAATATACAAAGTATAAATCTCCTCATTAAAATGACTAATTAGACACATGACTTAAAAAAACAAGGGTTAGATACAGTCGTATGCCAAAGAGAAAAGATGGGTCTTAAGACAAGATTTAAATTCTTCAGTAGTTGAAGCAGATCAGGTAGTGTATTCGACAGTCTAGAGGCAGCTACTGAGAACGCACAGTCACCCTTGTATTTTAATCGTGAACAAATTTATCCATCAGAAACATCTTAAGAGGAATTAGTGATGAATTTATCAGCATTAATATTCTCACCTCAGCCAGAAGAGTGCAGAGAGAAGAGCTGCAAGCCCAAAAAGTCCAACTCCAACAGCCACATACACAATCAAAGAACCATGATAGAAACCTGATAGTACCCACACACACACAGGAATAGCAGAAGTGAAAAGATTTTTTAAAAAGAAAATCCATAGTGTATGATGTATAACAGAGCAGAGATCAAACATGGACGTATAATCATCGCTCTCACCGTTTAAAGTGACGGACACTGCAGCTGATCTCTCAGAGCCGTGTTTATTCTTAGCCTCGCAGTAGTACTGTCCACTCTGTAGAGGTCTGTAACTCTGTCCAGATCCTACAGGTGATGATTCTTTCTCCTTAAACCAGGTGTAGTTCTCCACAGGTGGGTTAGCATCACTGCTGCAGGTCAGAGTCACTGAACTGCCCTCCACTATCTCACCAGAGGAGCTGATGGACACTGAGACGTTCTTTGGAGAATCTAGAGAGTTCCATGATAAGAGTGAGGAAATCAGTTCATGATCATAATCAGTGATTTTCTTGATTCCTTTACTTTCATTAAATATCATGTGCTTCATCATCAATTGAGTTACACAATATATAAGAAAAGATAAATAAAGCTCACATCTGACACTGAGGGTTTGAGCAGGAGAGCGGAGATGTTCATATCCTCTTACAGCACAGCTATAACTGCCTGCATCCTCACTGCTGACCCGCTGCAGGTGGACTTTATTGCTCTTGGTGGTCTTTGTGGTTAAACCACGTCTGTTTTTGTACCAGATGAATGTGGGATCAGTCAGACTGCAGGTGGTTTTACAGGTCAGAACGGCTGATTGTCCCTCTGTCACTGCTGCAGGAGCGATCACCTGAAGATCTTAAACAATGAGAGAAACAGTAATTCAGGAAAGCTGTCCTGAAGCAAGGAAAGCATCTAATTTAAAACTCTGCTCTCTCATAGTCTTTTTCAATTTAATGGTACTCATTTCAGTATTATTTTCAGTGTTTATAATCTTCTTAACTCTGGAGGCTAGTCACTTTTTGTCAAATTAATGATCAGATCAATCAGAGAAAACACTTTGTACTTTGACAAAAAATATTGACATAAGCAGTATGAATGTTTCAGAGACTCTCATTAATCAGGTATAAAACTCTCAAACCTTTTTCAGTATGAACATAATAATGACATTCATAAGTTTCAATAATCTGGTACAAAACTCTGACACTTCTGTGTGTAAAGAGAGATTATCACCTGAGTGACATTCAGTGGCCCTAAAAATACTTGAACACTGAAGCCACACAAACATATGAATTTCACTACATTAGAAATCAACATTTCAAACCAAATGGCATTTATTTTAAAGAAGGATACCACAAGCACACTTTTTAAGCAAAACATTTCCCACAAAAAAAATTATTTTTAAAAATATAAAATAATAAATATACTGTTCAAAATTAGACAAAAAATTATTTGGACGCTTAATATGATGAATTTGTACAGTTAATATGATGAACTACACCACGTGTTACTCTGCTAGGAGCATCTGTATGAAATTAAATGTAATTAGCTACATACATCCACTATAAATTAGCTTGGGAGCGGTTAAAGTTCAAAGATGAAGGACTTGTGAGTGAAAACAGACGACATACAGACAGACCCTGAAAGCCCACTAACAGCCTGAACAGGATAATTGTGAGTAAAATCAAGAAAAACAGATGAGAAACAGCAGCAAGGATTGCTTCAGACATCAATGATACAGATACAATGTGCACAAACTATTCAAAACAGGATCAACGAGCATGGCTACAGAGGGAGAGTAGTGCAGCGGAAACCATTCATCAGCCTCAAGAATAAGAAAGCAAGGGTGAAATGTGCAAAAGAACATGCACAAAAAGAAAGCAGCTTCTGGCCATCTATCTTATTTTCAGATGAATCCTAATGGAACTTGGATGGATCTGATGTTGGAGTGTTTGTGTGGAGAAAGTCAGGATAAGAACTCCAAACACAGCACTAAGGGTATTATAAAGCACAGAGGAGGCTGGGGCTGTTTTTCCTACAGTGGTGTTGCTGAGCTTGGGTTCATTGATGGCATCATGAACTCAGAAGTGGACTGAGGTATTCTGGATGGAAACTTGCAGAAATCAGCAAAGAAATTATTCATGAGACAGAAATGGATTTTTCAGCAGGATAATGATCCAAAGCACCAGCTGCTTTTTCAAAGAACACTTCCCAGAACACTGACCTAAACTTTATAAAGCATCCATGGTTGCAGTGGAGAAGAAATTAACAGATTGTCAATGTCAGTGGATGAACTGAAAGATTTGTTGGTTGAAACTTAAAGAAAATTCCACCAAAATTTACAGAAACAGGCTGATTTCAGGCCCAGGCATTGTCAAGAAGTTCAGCAAAACAAAAGACAAACTAAACACTGGAACTGTGATCTTTAATGAAGGAACTATTGAGTGTCTACATACTTTTCCTCTAAATATTATTTTAATACTTTTAGCGTAATATAGTTTTGGGAAGTGTTTTGCTTTAAAATTAATGATATTATGTTTGACAGGTTGTTTTCTAATGCAATGAAGATTATAATTGTGAAATTAATTTTAAAAAGGTTGTTAAATTGTAAGTGTGGCTTAAGTGTCAAAATGCTTTTTAGGACCACTGCATGTAGAAAATGAAATGATTTTATTTACCTGTAACAGTGAGTGTAACTCCGGGTTCACCCATCCATCGTTCTTTTTGATCATTTGTTATGACTCTGACGCAGTACATGTGTTCATCTGTTTTCTTCACATCACTCAGTCTGAGGGAGAAGTGATTCTGTTCATCTCCTAAATACTCCACTCTGCCTGAGTAACCTGATTCATTACGCAGATCAGTCGGCTCTATACCTGGAACTGGGTTTATTACCCAAAACCTGTTCATCACTGTAAGACGTGCTGGGTGTGTGTAAGTGCCGTTCATAAACACTGTAGATCCTTTTAAAGCACAGAGATTTAGTTGGCTGTATTTCACACTCCATTCATTCCCAAGAGCTCCTGAAACATGATACATGAAAGAGGTGATTAGAGGTCATTATCCTGAGCCCCATAAAACACTGAGTTAGCTTACAGCTTCACTTCTCTCCTCTGGAACTCTGGGTTGGAGAAATAAAACCAGTTCTTTACCACTGGAAGAAAACCGTGTGCAGGATTTGGATATAGCAGTGTGTTCTAAATTCAGAACTCGTAATGTGGAATTAACATTTTTACAGCATCCACTACTATTCAGTCGTCACTTACGTCTGTTTTTCTTTAAATCCAGTGTCACTGATAGACAAATTGTAACAAGAATATTTCACCTGGACTTCAGGTTTTTGGGCAGGAGATGATGTTATTGTTTATTCCATTTTATATCTTACTAAGAGTTGAGTTAAGCACACACACATCAGTATTCAGACCTCAGATTTAACTGCAGACTTAAACACTATTCACACGTTATGTGAGAGTTATGCACGGGGGCGGAGTTTTTAAAAAACAGAGGCGTGTCTTAGTTAAACGTGATTCTGATCACGAACTTAATCCCATTTTTCTCACGTAATATCAGCTCAAGGGAGGAGCAGTGTTATATTTATAATATTACAGTTATAACAAGTATCAAAATATACTGGTGGTTAAAGTTGTATTTATTGTCTCTGGGGTGTGTAGTTGTGATGATGTTAATGTGTGACTCACCTGAGATCATGAACAGAAAGATCAGATAAAGTGGAGAAGCCATTTTGAGGGACATCATTGCTGGAGAGCTTCTATAAAAAAAAAAAAGGAAAACCTATAAAATTTGCTTATAATAAGTCACAACAACAACATACAACCTACTAAGCTGTTAATCCTCCTTTTCTTTGGAGAAATAATTAAGTAATGACATACAATTATCACAGCATCCATCAGAAGTCTTTCATTAGCTGAGGGATTATTTATTTTAATACCACAGTGCAGTTGAATTCTGGTTTTCTGACATCATCAGGACAGAGAAGTTTATGCTTTACATTACACAGAACATTAAATATAACAATAAACAGGTAAAAAGTATGATGTTTATGACAAATATTCACAAGCCACAAAAGAAAACCTGTACATGAATTCACTGTTACCAAATCTACTCAGAGAAGCTCACACATGCTTAAAACATTGCTTACTTGTCATGCACTAATCTGCATAGTCATAGAATTGTCATTATTTGCATATTGGAATCTGATACTTCAAGGAGGAATTTTCTGGAAAGATGTCTAAAGTAGAATAGTACACAAAAATCACACATATTTTACAAACCAGGATGCTTTAAAACAAAAAGATGCAGTGCTATCAGTTAAGATAAAGAATCGGGTAAATATAGAATAATTATGTAGATTTATTACTTGTGCATGAAGCTAAGTAAATATTTCAAGTTTAAATAGTGCATGCACTCGTGGGACAAACAGCAGTGATGATTGATTCGTGGTCTCACTGGTTCATAAGTTTCAATATTGTCACCAATAAACTCAATTAAACAGCAGAAGATTTTATCAGAAACTAAGAATGGAAAGAGCAGGTATATAGATGATAAACTGAACACGAAACTCTAGCTGTATGAAACACATTTGATAAATGAATAGAGCTACATGTATTGGCCCCGATGGCCTTCCACACTACATCACCACAGTACCACCTACAGCCACAGCTACATAATCAGCCTTTCTCCTCTCTGCTCCTGGAGTACTCCTGCTCTACTAATGTCAGTGTTTTCCCTTTTCCCAACACACCTGATTCAACTCATCAGATAATTAACAAAGCAGACGTGAGTGTGTTAAAGCAGGAAAATGCTATATAAGATAACATTACTGCTGTAGCAGGACTCAGAAACATGACAATAGATGTGGGCCACATGACCAAAATATCAAATCACACTTCATACCACACATGAAGACATTTTCAGGGTACACAATATGTATCACTATATAAACACTTGCTAAGGAACTGTCAGCAAAATTTAAAGAAAAAAAAGTGCTACTACACTTACTACGGCCTGTCAGTTAGTCTGTGCGTTACCATGGCAACATGCAGCCTTGGCTTCTTTGGGAACTATTTCTATCGACGGAGCAAAAATAACCAAAATATTTGGCCATATTTTGTCTGCCATGTCAGTTACTTGATATTGATTTCTTATTAATAGAACTGTCACACTTGCAATCGTGCTGTTTATCTGTGGCCTCGTGCCTACGGCCACATCACAGCCACGCCCATATTCAGTTTAACAGCATTCTTGCTCATGTCATATTGCTTAATTAATTTTAAAAATAATTATTTATCATTAAAAAAATAAGGAAACATAAAAAATATTAGTAAAAAATTGCAAAATTTTGCGATTTTAAATATTCAATACAAATATTTTAATATTGACTTTGAAATTGTTATAAAAAATACAGAAAAAGCCACAATTATCTCAGATACAATTTATCATGAAATCAGTATTATATCCATAATTCCCAGCACAGATGAGCGATCGGTAAAAGTTGCCAAAAGTCACGTAGCTCCCAATTTAACAACACAAACTACAACCGCATTGAAAAAAAACAACACTGAGCCTCTCTATGTTCAGGAAATGTACATATACTGAGGAAATTTAGTAAAATATTAAACATTATGTTTTCTTACTGTGCCTTCTCGACCTTCATGTCCAGCAACCAAACTACGACTAAAGAAAAGCGTGAGAGAAAGAGTGTGTGGTTAAGAGGTGTTGCTGATGTGTGTGAAAACACCCCCTTTTGTTTCCTCTTTATTGCTGATTCAGTCCCTACTTCAGAATAGGAGAAAATATTCAGACAAAGAAAGATAAAAGATATACATTTTTAATGAATCTAAAGAAAATGCTCTATAGTAATCTGTAGTGCTTGTGCATTTATTACCTCAGAAGTTTTATTCAAAAGCAAATTAATTACACCAGACTTTTTTATTAAATAAGCCAAAAATAAGCTTTATTAGCATTTTCAAACATGTGTTATTGCATCAGCAAGACTGTGTTTGCACCAGAGTAAAAACTGTGCATGCATTGTGTACAGTACATTTTAACACATCAGTCCAATGTGTGAACAAATGAACCTATTGCCATGCCAACTGAGGAAGTGAAACAACACCCCAAACCACAAAACACACACTACACAATGTTTAAAACTGTCTGTCCTATTTTTAGGTATTATGAGTATTTATCTAATTGTGTGGTATATTTTATCTTGGGGCAGATCTCTGTGAACATGGGCAGGAAAGAGGTCAGCTCAGGGAGTAAAAAAAACCCAAATATATTCAAATGTTGAACCCAGCTACTTAACCTTTAGACTCTGGACTAATGCAGCTTTAACAGGAAGTGTTGGTGTTGAATTGTCCTGTAGTGCAGTACCGCTGCTCTGCCACAAGGGGCAGTCATGAGCAGTTAAGCAGAGTTACAGCACATCAACACGGCCGCTCGTTCTGTGAACAGTGTAAAGTTGGTCTTCTCTACTTTTAAATGAGTTTAAAGCAGGTCTGGCTTTAGATCAGTTAATATATAGACAGTATAGTTTTGAGAAGGTAATCATCAACATTACAGTAATCACTAATGTACTCTAGCTTATTGCTAAGCTACTCACTGTTGTCCGCTGTAAGTGCTGTGATGCAATTTTAGTCCAAAATGTTGCATGAATGTTTATAGGGAACAGAACCAATAGTGCAGTTAAAGTAGCTGTTTATGAGCTTTACGTGCTCTGACAGAACGAACAAAAGACATGCTTTCATGGAGATGTCCATGTTTTTTTTTTCCCACTTTGCGAATATCTTATGTGGGAAATGACTTAATTACAACTTACACATTACCACTTACAAGGAACTACAAATGCAGCATCAGTTCTCCAAAACGATCTTGTGGCTTTTTTGTCGAGCAGACTACTTTACAAATTAGCTATCAATAAACGAAAAACAAATACGTTTTTAGATTTCCAATATGTGCAGGCAGAAGTTTTATCAAAGTCTGGTGATGTTGTGATGTTGATCATGATAAGCTGAATTTAACCAGGTGCTATATTTTCATTGGGCCTAACTGGATTTTGAGTTAGGATCCGCAAGTGAGTCACATTTACATTTACATTTATCTCATGGGTCTGAGGCTTTAAATATTCAAAATGCAAAAGTTAGCTAACAGTTTAGTGCAAATATTTTTTTTAGTTATCCAATGTTCTCCAGTTACACTTGGTGCACATGATATACACATCAAGACATCAGAAGGTATCAAAAAATAAAAAAAATAAAAAAGCTCATATGACATCTGGAGAGTTTCTAGAAGCTTTCCACTGACCAGGTGGGAGCTGTGGTAAGGTTGAATAAATGGGTGAATGTTGATTAATTCACTCTGCTGTAGATCACAGTGGGATCCTCAGCATTGGAAGGCCTGCAGAAAGAGAATAAATGATCAGAGTAAGATCCAGCAGAAGATCATTTCCAGCTCTGTTGGCGTGGAGGAAATAGACCGGCTCCTCTCACCTGTAGTCAGCACCAGTGCGAGTAAATCTAACACTAGCGTACTGAACCTCCTTGTCCTCAGAGCCAGAAGCTTTCACAGCAGAACACTCAGCGCTCCCGGGATCACCAGCACTCCGGCGTACAACTCTGGCATACAGGACTTCATCCTGATTGGCCGAGGCTGAATCAGGTACAGTGTTGATTGGATTTGTCATTGCTACACTGGCATAAAGATTATCCTGAGGTGGGAGAACATGACATCACAGAGACAGAGGCGTGAAAATGGTGAACATCTACATCACAGTGTCGTAGAATTCTGGGTTGTGATTGGTCAGAAGGTGTTGATTAATTTTCAGCAGCTCAGTCAGTAGGGCAGCTGCAAATCACAGGTTTATAATAATGCACTCATTCATTATACGTTATCGTTTCTATAGTAACGGCTCATTCACAGCGTGTGTACAGTGGATGGTCCACATAAACAGATTAAAAAATGGGTATAATCATTGATATGGTTAAGTCTTCTGAAAGAAGACATGTATTTAACATTTATGGAAGGAGTCTCCAGTGTCTTTGTAGCAGTGAGAGGTAAAGCTGTAACTTTAAGTTTTTTTGACATCTTCAGGACAGAGGACTTTACGCTTTGCAGTATCTGAGGGAACGACTGTTTATAGCTGCGATAACATAAATATGAACAGGAACTGATTTGTTTCACGGATGTCCCACAACATTAAATGTAACTTTAAACAGATAAAAGTATGAAGTGTGGTACTAAAATAAATAAACAAGTAGAACTGGGGATGCCTCTGTTACATAAAGCAGGTGCAGGCGAGACTGAGACTGATGCAAATGCAGTAAAGGTTTTACTGAAGAGAGGCAGGCAGACAAATCCAAAACGACAGACAGAATCAGCATCAATGAATATGCGTGCGTCAGACAATCAGCAAACAGAGAACGCTGGGCAAAGGCAGGACACAAAAAACGGAGAACTAAACGAAGTCGACAAATCAGGAAAACAAACAAAGAACAAAGGCTTGGTATGGATCAGGCTGCAAAACACTGAAACAATACTTTGCAACTTTACAAACACAAGGGTATAAATAGACAGACTAATCAAGGGCAAATCAAGAACAAGTGATAACGATGATTACACATTAGGAACACAACCGATAACAAGACAGGAACCAAAACCCGGACGTGTGCTGTCGCGGTCCGAGCTGCATAACGTACTGACACTCAGCGTGGGGGGTAAACCTGACTGCCACGCCCACCAGCAAGTCCAGTCCTTCTTGTCACTAATTTGTGTTTCTGATATATCTATAAAATATAATTCTAACATTATGGAAGCTATCAATGAAAACATATTTCTGACATTTGACTTTGATGTGAGCTTGACCCTGTTTGGATCAATTCCAAAATGTAATCTATTCATCTACTGCTTATAATGATAATGCCAAATAAGTCCTACAAACACTCAACACTTTTCGCTTAGAAGAATCTCAGATGTATGCACAGAAGGACCTAGTGGCGGGGGCAAAAAAAATTGTAATCCCTGGCAAATAGCTGTTGTATAAAACACTTAGGCACATGTTGTTATAGGAAATTAATCACAGTTGGGGTGGTAACAGTAACTCACCACTCCGTTGTTGGTTATTTTGCTATAATAGAAATACACTGAAGTTTTTAAATGACAGTATAAACACACTTCTCAACAATTATCTGTACATTTATTTACCTGTTTTGAACTTTGGTCTGCTGTTGAACTATTTCTTTTCTTTTTCCTGTTGAAAAAAAAAATCAACAACAAAATATCTTCATTGAATGAAATATAATAAATCCATTAGTCCTGTCACAGTAAACATTAAACATACACAATATGGCCAAAAGTACGTGCACCCGGACCATCACACCCATATGTGGTTCTTCCCCAAACTCTAACCACAAAGTTGGAAGAACACAGTTGTATAGAATGTCTCTGTATGCTGTAGCATTACAATTTCCCTTCACTGGAACTAAAAGGGCCAGAACTGTTCCAGCATGACAATGCCCCTGTACACAAAGCGAGCTCCATGAAGACATGGTGTGTTAAGGTTGGAGTGGAAGAACTCGAGTGTCCTGCACAGAGCCCTGAGACCTCAACCCCACTGAACACCTTTGGGATGAACTGGAACACCGACTGCACCCCAGACGTCCTTGACATCCCAACATCAGTGGCTGATCTCACTAATGCTCTTGTAGCTGAATGAACACAAATCCCCACAGCCACGCTCCAAAATCTAATTTAAAAGCCTTCCCAGACGAGTGGAGCTTATTATAACAGCATAATAAAGATGTTCAACAAGCACATATGGGTGTGATGGTCAGGAGACACATACTTTTGACCATGTAGTGTACATAAAACTTGGTCAATTAAAAACAGGAGTGTTTACTAGAAAAATATTCAAACGTGCAGAGCTGTACAACAGAAAATATTGTAAAAATTCTGACTATGACCTCACTCCAATTTTTATATTAAGGTGAAAAAGAAATCTTGTATTTTCTTACCTTATAAACATGAAGGTGATAATCAGACAAACACACACAAACACAACAGCCCCAACACCTGCGTACACACCTAAGCTCTGAAACCCTGTGTGGATGATGATGTGATAATGATTCAGTGTTAAATATTTATCAGTGTGATTCTGAGTTATAGATTTACATCATCGCTCTCACCGTTTAAAGTGATGGAAACTGCAGCTGATCTGTCAGAGCCGTGTTTATTCTGAGCCTTGCAGTAGTACTGTCCACTCTGTAGAGCTCTGTAACTCTGTCCAGATCCTACAGGTGATGATTCTTTCTCCTTAAACCAGGTGTACTTCTCCACAGGAGGGTTAGCATCACTGCTGCAGGTCAGAGTCACTGAACTGCCCTCCACTATCTCACCAGAGGAGCTGATGGACACTGAGACGTTCTTTGGAGGATCTAAAATGGGTAGGGAAGTTAGACTTTAAATTAAATCTATGATAGTTTTATCTCTTATTGGCTGTGAGGAGATCTTCAGCTTTAACTTACACAGAACATTCAGAGTTACACCGATGGAGTCCTGATGTCCGACTTCATTACTGCACTTGCACTTGTACTCTCCATTGTCCTCAGTTCTTATCTTGGAGATGATGTAGGCCTTTCCTTTTCCTACTGATGTTGTCCCCTTAAACCAGGTGTAGATCTCTACAGGAGGGTTAGCATCACTGCTGCAAGTCAAAGTCACCGAACTGCCCTCCACTATCTCACCAGAGGAGCTGATGGACACTGAGACATTCTTTGGAGGATCTAAAATGGGTAGGGAAGTTAGACTTTAAATTAAATCTATGATAGTTTTATCTCTTATTGGCTGTGAGGAGATCTTCAGCTTTAACTTACACAGAACATTCAGAGTTACACCGATGGAGTCCTGATGTCCGACTTCATTACTGCACTTGCACTTGTACTCTCCATTGTCCTCAGTTCTTATCTTGGAGATGATGTAGGCCTTTCCTTTTCCTACTGATGTTGTCCCCTTAAACCAGGTGTAGATCTCTACAGGAGGGTTAGCATCACTGCTGCAAGTCAAAGTCACCGAACTGCCCTCCACTATCTCACCAGAGGAGCTGATGGACACTGAGACATTCTTTGGAGGATCTAAAATGGGTAGGGAAGTTAGACTTTAAATTAAATCTATGATAGTTTTATCTCTTATTGGCCGGGAGGAGATCTTCAGCTTTAACTTACACAGAACATTCAGAGTTACACCGATGGAGTCCTGATGTCCGACTTCATTACTGCACTTGCACTTGTACTCTCCACTGTCCTCAGTTCTGATCTTGGAGATGATGTAGGCCTTTCCTTTTCCTACTGATGTCTTCCCCTTAAACCAGGTGTAGTTGTCCACAGGTGAGTTAGCATCACTGCTGCAGGTCAGAGTCACTGAACTGCCCTCCACTATCTCACCAGAGGAGCTGATGGACACTGAGACGTTCTTTGGAGGATCTAGAGAGTTCCATGATAAGAGTGAGGAAATCAGTTCATGATCATAATCAATGATTTTCTTGATTCCTTTACTTTCATTAAATATCATGTGCTTCATCATCAATTGAGTTACACTATATATAAGAAAAGATAAATAAAGCTCACATCTGACGCTGAGGGTTTGAGCAGGAGAGGGGAGATGTTCATATCCTCTTACAGCACAGCTATAACTGCCTGCATCCTCACTGCTGACCCGCTGCAGGTGGACTTCATTGCTCTTGGTGGTCTTTGTGGTTAAACCACGTCTGTTTTTGTACCAGATGAATGTGGGATCAGTCAGACTGCAGGTGGTTTTACAGGTCAGAACGGCTGATTGTCCCTCTGTCACTTCTGCAGGAGCGATTACCTGAAGATCTTAAACAGCGAGAGAAACATTAATCTGCTTCAGTGAATAATCTACCAGCTCGTTTCCCCTCAATCAGTCATTCACAGTTTTTATGCAGATAAAGAACATAAACTCTGTGTTTTCCTCAACCATCAGTAAAGCTAAATGTTGTCAAACAAACAACTAAACAAACAAACAAACAAGTAAATAAATAGTAGGCCCTGATTAATTGAGAGAGAGAGGGAGTGTGTGTATGTGTGTGTGTGTGTGTGTGTGATAACAATGGGAAATTGTAAATTTTGTGTTCGAATATGAGATTTGGAGGTTTTCTATGTACTAACTAGTAAAAACTAGTGGGTGGAGTCAATGCAAATAAAATAATTTAGCACCTACAGTGTGAGTTATTGTCTTATAGAAATAGAAAAACTGCTTTAAAATTCTCACAGTAAAGTTTTAGATTAGATATTCACCACAATTTTAATCATATCTACCTTATTAACAGAAATATGCTAACGTCTATGCTCTTTCATTTTTCCTTCATATTGTGGTTCGAAGTTTTCAGCACATCATATGACTTTTTATTGACATTATACTCGACCCGTAATTACATATACATGCGGCTGGTATTAAATATAAAACCAACTTTATCACAGAAATATAATCTTAATTCTGAGAATCTTTCTTACTGAGATTATTTCTAGGAACTGAACATAAAGTCTGTATAAATGTATATTTTTCCTTTAAGTGGTGAACATGGGATGACATGATGAAGCTGTTATAATGATTATGTAATTATCTTCTTAAGCTCTGACTGGAACTTTTTGTTTAGCTGTTTATGTATTTGTTTTTGTTTTGTTTGTTTTAGCACTTTAATAAACTGTAATTAACAGTTAATTCTGTCTTCTGAAATTTCATTTTCCATTTCTGATCTAACAGCTAATGAGAAAATTTAACACACAGAAACTTTTGTAAATCACCTTTAAAACAAGCAGCAATTTATCAGATCCACAACAAAATTAGTGTCTTAGTTTGTAATCTTAGTAAATCAAAGCTTTTAAGTGTTTAATTTTAAAAAATAATCATAATTCAATAAGAACATGTTAGAGAGCTTCATTAATCTGGTACAAAACTCTCACACTCCTGTGTCTAAAGAGAGATTATGGCCTGAGTGATATATGGAGAAAATAAGATGATTTATTTACCTGTAACAGTGAGTGTAACTCCAGGATGACCCTGGAATTTTTCTTTGTCTATGTTTGTTATGATTCTGAAGCAGTACATGTGTTCATCTGTTTTCTTCACGTCACTCAGTCTGAGGGAGAAGTGTTTCTGTTCATCTCCTAAATACTCCACTCTGTCTGAGTAACCTGGTTCCTTAAGCAGATCAGTCGGCTCTTTACCCTTAACTGGGTTTATTAACCAAAACCTGTTCTCCACTGTAAGACCTGTTGGGTGTGTGTAAGTGCCGTTCATAAACACTGTAGATCCTTTTAAAGCACAGAGATTTAGTTGGCTGTATTTCACACTCCATTCATTCCCAAGAGCTCCTGAAACATGATACATGAAAGAGGTGATTAGAGGTCATTATCCTGAGCCCCATAAAACACTGAGCTAGCTTACAGCTTCACTTCTGTCCTCTGGAACTCCAGGTTGGAGAAATAAAACAATTCTTTACCACTGGAAGAAAACTGTGTGCAGGATTTGGACATAGCAGTGTGTTCTAAATTCAGAACTCGTAATGTGGAATTAACATTTAACAGCATTCACTACTATTCAGTCGTCACTTACGTCTGTTTTTCTTTAAATCCAGTGTCACTGATAGACAAATTGTAACAAGAATATTTCACCTGGACTTCAGGTTTTGTGGGCAGGAGATGATGTTATTGTTTATTCCATTTTATATCTTACTAAGAGTTGAGTTAAGCACACACACATCAGTATTCAGACCTCAGATTTAACTGCAGACTAAAACACTATTCACACGTTATGTGAGAGTTATGCACGGGGGCGGAGCTTTTAAAAAACAGAGGCATGTCTTAGTTAAACATGATTCTGACCACGAACTTAATCCCATTTTTCTCACGTAACATCAGCTCAAGGGAGGAGCAGTGTTATATTTATAATGTTACAGTTATAACAAGTATCAAAATATACTAATGGTTAAAGTTGTATTTATTGTCTCTGGGGTGTGTAGTTGTGATGATGTTAATGTGTGACTCACCTGAGATCATGAACAGAAAGATCAGATAAAGTGGAGAAGCCATTTTGAGGGACATCATTGCTGGAAAGCTTCTATAGAAAAAAAAAAAAAAAAATATATATATATATATATATATATATATATATATATATATATATATATATATATAATAATTCACAACGACAATCTACTAAGCTGTTAATCCTCCCTTTTCTTTAGAGAAATAATTAATGACAGACAATTATCACAGCATCCATCAGACGTCTTTCATTAGTTGAGGGATTATTTATTTTTATACCACAGTGCTGCTGAATTCTGGTTTCTGATTGGTCAGAAGGTGTTGATTAATTCTCTATAACAGCAGCTCTGATAGTAGCGCGGCTGTAAATCACAGGTTTATTTTAATGTGCTTGTTCTGATACATTATCATTTCTATAGCAACAGCTCATTCACAGGGACTTGTACAGTTAACGCTCCACATAAATGGATTAAACAAATGACTATAATCATTGATAATAAGAAATATTCTATAAGGAGACATTTATTTAATGGAAGGAGTCTCCAGTGTCAGAGCTTTGTAACAGTAAGAGGTAAAGCTGTAACATTATGTTTTCTGACATCTTCAGGACAGAGGAGTTTATGCTTTACATTACACACAACATTAAATATAACAATAAACAGATAAAAAGTATGATGTGTCATTTGTTAAGAAAAAAGGTACTTATTGGCAAATCGTTGTGGTGTAAAAGGAATAAACATTGGGAACGTACTGTTATAAGAAAAGAATGAACTTTAGGGTGGTAACAGTAACTCCACTTCATCGCACCACGCCATCACTCAGTATTTTACATCACACACACACTGTTTTATTTTTTCTTTACATAATAATCATATTATATTCTCTGAATATGAGGACTGCTCTTTTTAACTGTTTATAGAGCTTTTAATTAATCACAATAATCAAACATTCACAAACCACAAAAGAAAACCTGTACATGAATTCACTGTTATCAAATCTACTCAGAGAAGCTCACACATGCTTAAAACATTGCTTACTTTTCATGCACTAATCTGCATAGTCATAGAATTGTCATTATTTGCATATCAGAATCTGAGAATTGAAGGAGAAATATTTTGGAAAGATGTCTAAAGTAGAATAGTACACAAAAATCACATATATTTAACAAACCAGGATGGTTTAAAACAAAAAGATGCAGTGCTATCAGTTAAGATAAAGAATCGTCTAAAAAGAGAATAATTATGTAGAATTATTACTTGTGCATGAAGCTAAGCAAATATTTCAAGTTTAAGTAGTGCATGCACTCATGGGACAAACAGCAGTGATGATTGATTCGTGGTCTCGCTGGTTCATAAGTTTCAATATTGTCACCAATAAACTCAATTAAACAGCAGAAGATTTTATCAGAAACTAAGGATGGAAAGAGCAGGTATATAGAAGACAAACTGAACATGAAACTTTGGCTGTATGAAACACATTTGATAAATGAATAGAGCTACATGTATTGGCCCCGATGGCCTTCCACACTACATCACCACAGTACCACCTACAGCCACAGCTACATCATCAGCCTTTCTCCTCTCTGCTCCTGGAGTACTCCTGCTCTACTAATGTCAGTGTTTTCCCTTTTCCCAACACACCTGATTCAACTCATCAGATAATTAACAAAGCAGACGTGAGTGTGTTAAAGCAGGAAAATGCTATATAACATTACTCCTGTAGCAGGACTCAGAAACATGACAATAGGCGTGGGCCACATGACCAAAATATCAAATCACACTTCATACCATACATGAAGACATTTTCAGGGTACACAATATGTATCACTATATAAACACTTGCTAAGGAACTGTCAGCAAAATAAAAAAAAAACAATGAAACTGCTACTACACTTACTACGGCCTGTCAGTCAGTCTGTGCGTTACCATGGCAACATGCAGCCTTGGCTTCTTTGGGAACTATTTCCATTGACTGAGCAAAAATAACCAACATATTTGGCCATATTGTGTCTGACATGTCAGTTACTTGATATTAATTTCTTATTAATAGAAATGTTACATTTGCAATCGTGCTGTTTATCTGTGGCCTCGTGCCTACGGCCACATCACAGCCACGCCCATATTCAGTATAACAGCATTCTTGTTCACTGTTACAAATATTTTAACATTGAGTTTGAAATTGTTATAAAAAATACACAAAAAGCCACAATAATCTCAGACACAATTCATCATGAAATCAGTATTATATCCATAATTCCCAGCACAGATACGCGATCGGTAAAAGTTACCAAAAGTCACGTAGCTCCCAATTTAACAACACAAACTACAACCGCATTAAAAAAAAAACAACACTTAGCCTCTCTATGTTCAGGAAATGTACATATACTGAGGAAATTTAGTAAATATTAAACCTTAATGTTTTCTTACTGTGCCTTCTCGACCTTCATGTCCAGCAACAAACTACGACTAAAGAAAAGCGTGAGAGAAAGAGTGTGTGGTTAAGAGCTGTTGCTGATGTGTGTGAAAACACGCCTTTTTGTTTCCTCTTTATTGCTGATTCAGTCCCTACTTCAGAATAGGACAAAATATTCAGACAAAGAAAGATAAGAGATACACATTTTTAATGAATCTAAAAGAAAATGCTCTACATGCTCCCTAAATATATTTTTAAGAAACCCTAAGAGACTAGCACTGAAGCAGAGAGTTTTCGCCTCGAGTAGGATGAAGTCATTTTTGGGTAATGTGCTGCATGCTTGTGCATTTATTAATAAAACTTATGTATTTCAAAATTAATTACATCAGACTTTTTTAAAAATTATTATTAAATTAGGCCAAAAAAAAACTTTACTAGCATTTTCAAACATGTGTTACTGCATCAGCAAGACTGTCTTTGCACAGAGAGTAAAAACTGTGCATGCATTGTGTACAGTACATTTTAACACATCAGTCCAATGTGTGAACAAATGAACCCATTGCCATGCCAACTGAGGAAGTGAAACAACACCCCAAACCACAAAACACACACTACACAATGTTTAAAACTGTCTGTTTTATTTTTAAAATGAGTAATTTATAGGTATTATGGGTATTTATCTAATTGTGTGGTATATTTTATCTTATTAAGAGAGTTTCTATCCTCCCTAATGTGATACAACAAGCATTAGGTATTTTTATTATCTATATCTAAATTATGAAGTAAGCCAATGCCCTTCATAAATACACAGCTCAGCTCATTGCTTAAAATGATCTAATGCTGGTGCTAATCTTTACTAATGCTAATCTTTGCTAATCCAAATTCTAGTTAAAATCTACTCTAGGGGCCTCCGTACATCCTGGGGCAGATCTCTGTGAACATGGGCAGGAATGGGGTCAGCTCAGGGAGCAAAAAAAAAATTAAAAATATTCAAATGTTAAAACCAGCTACTTAACCTTTAGACTCTGGACTAATGCAGCTTTAACAGGAAGTGTTGGTGTTGAATTGTCCTGTAGTGAGAGTACCACTGCTCTGCCACAAGGGCCAGTCATGAGCAGTTACTTTTCTAAACACTAATCTCACATTTCAATCCTGGCTTCAATGCCTCCTTTCATCACTCTGAAGTGTGTATCACCTACATCACACGAGTGTGAGTGTGTAGTTTGGAGAAGATTTTTAATATAATATTGTATATAATAGCAGAATACCGAAAGTAATACTGTAATACTGAATATTGCATCTGTATAAGTTTAGGATGTTGTGACAGGAAAAAGGTGGTAAATGGTAAATTAGGTGCTTGATGGTAAATTATCATGATGGTAAATTATCAGAAATATATTACAAAATATAATTGTAACTTATAAATGAGCAAAGCATTCATTATCGTATAGCATGTTGCAGGTCACTGTCGTCGCTATTCCGTCATGTTGGTGGCTTTCCCAGACTTTGGAAGGAAGGAATTTTTTAAACTGGCCCTTTATGAATTTTAATTGAATAGTAAATCTTTAGAAGAAAGCTCTTTGGATTAAAGATCTTCTCAAGAATTTTAAAGACCAATAAAATTCTAGAGATGATCTTTAATCCAAATAGCTTTCTTCTATTACAAAGTGAGGTACTTTCTGATTAAGTCGACAGCACTGTCATGTTGGTCGTTGGGTAGATAAGAAAGGCATGACTCCAAAGTAGTAAGGACAGCAGAATTTGGCAATTTCCCACAAGAGATTTCAGCATTTTTATCTTCCATTCGTCTACTTCAGGGGTATATGGACGATCAACTACATTAACCACTGATACTGGTTCAACAGGAGCAACAGGTTTAATCATATCCCTTGAGAAATAGGTCTTAACATATTTATGTGACACACTCAGGCATGATGAAGTAAATTTTAAAATTAAAAAATTTTAGATGGTTATTTATTGCATGTGTGTAAAGCTGTTCCTGTTGAATTTCTTGTCACACCACCCTAAACTTATACTGGTGCAATATTCAGTATTACAGTAAGCAAAGTAAATAAAAAATAAAAAATGTTTTTTTTTTTACATTGCTTCCACTGAAAACCACAACCAGAGGTGTTCATAATCTACAAAGTTTTGAAACACTACTTCATTGAAAAAAAACATTCCCATTGAAAATCTGGTGTCTTTAACAGCTGATGGAGCACCAGCTATGATGAGCGCAACTTGAACTACATACCCAGACATTCCTACATTTCTGAACTATCACTGCATCATTCATCAGCAGGCTATATGTTTCCAGGTTATAGGGTTAGAACGTGTAATTGCACCTGTTTTTAAAATGATTAACTCCATTCTCACAAAGACAAACAACGCAGAAGCTTCAACTTTTTTCTTGAGGAATTATGTGCTGAGTATGATGACGTTCTTCTCCTCACTGAAATCAGACAGCTAAACAGAGATTTAGAGGGAACTATATTCCCAACATTTCTGGATCTTGCTCGACTCAGAAAACTACAAGAATAATCAGCAGGCAGCCCTGAAAATACATGCTTTATGTGTCTCCATATACCTTTGTGAAGCAGCTCTTTCTGAGATGAATTTAATTAAATCTAAATTCAGAACAAGGCTAACAGATGAACATTTAAATGACTCTATAAGAGTCAGCGTAAGTAGATACACTCCAGCATACACCTTTCTTGTGAACTCAATGCGGTGCCAGTCGTGTCACTAACAGTGCAAGAATGAATGAACGTACTTCTTGCACACATACAAACTCTAAAATGAGACGGAGCCACATGATTGGCTTATATTAAGGGAAGTGATGCATGATGTATTGATTATTGTGCATTTAGTTTTGGAATTTCATATGAATTTAAGCTGGGTTGATGTGAGCTTGATACATAGGAATATGAATAAATGACCTCATTTAAAGGCAGACTGGATCATAATGCACCAGCGTATACATTATAAACACTATATATTTATATATTTGACTGAATCCTGTAAGTCATATTGAGGATGAGCATTCCTTTTTATTATGCTGAGTTACAAATAAAGGAAAAAATAAACGAACAAAACAAAATAATGCTAAAGTAACACATATATACACCAAACAAAGTAATAAACAGTAATAAAATACACTTAGGTTTAGGGGTAAATATTTAAAATATTCCAGCATACTCTATATGATAAACATAAAAAGGTAAACTATAAAAATACACTATAACCATATATTTATACATTATAAATCAACACAACAATTATCATATAGCATGTTATAGATAAGGGATTTGACACCTGAACCTACATAAATGATGAACACCCCCTTAACATGAAATTTCAACTCGTCAACTTGGGGTAGTCTTCTCAAGTACCCGTTCCTTCCCCTTTTACGGAGTTACAGCACATCAACACGGCCGCTCGTTCTGTGAACAGTGTAAAGTTGGTCTTCTCTACTTTTAAATGAGTTTAAAGCAGTTCTGGCTTTAGATCAGTTAATATATAGACAGTATAGTTTTGAGAAGGTAATCATCAACATTACAGTAATCACTAATGTACTCTAGCTTATTGCTAAGCTACTCACAGCTACTCAATATCCATGTTTTTTTTTCTCCACTTTGTGAATTGCAAATTAGCTATCGATAAATGAAAAACAAATACGTTTTTAGATTTCCAATATGTGCAGGTAGAAGTTTTATCAAAGTCTGGTGATGTTGATCATAATAAGCTGAATTTAACCAGGTGCTATATTTTCATTGGGCCTAACTGGATTTTGAGTTAGGATCTGCAAGTGAGTTACATTTACATTTACATTTATCTCATGGGGCTGAGGCTTTAAATATTCAAAATGTGAAAGTTAGCTAACAGTTTAGTCCAGATATTTTTTTAGTTATCCAATGTTCTCCAGTTATGCTTGGTGCACGTAATATACACATCAAGACATCAGAAGGTATCAAAAAAAATAAAAAATAAAAAAGCTCATGTGGCATCTGGAGAGTTTCTAGAAGCTTTCCACTGACCAGGTGGGAGCTGTGGTGAGGTTGAATAAATGGGTGAATGTTGATTATTTCACTCTGCTGTAGATCACAGTGGGATCCTCAGCATTGGAAGGCCTGCAGAAAGAGAATAAATGATCAGAGTAAGATCCAGCAGAAGATCATTTCCAGCTCTGTTGGAGTGGAGGAAACAGACCGGCTCCTCTCACCTGTAGTCAGCACCAGTGCGAGTAAATTTAATACTAGCATACTGAACCTCCTTGTCCTCAGAGCCAGAAGCTTTCACAGCAGAACACTCAGCGCTCCCGGGGTCACCGGCACTCCGGCGTACAACTCTGGCATACAGGACTTCATCCTGATCGGCCGAGGCTGAATCAGGTACAGTGTTGATTGGATTTGTCATTGCTACATTGGCATAAACATCATCCTGAGGTGGGAGAACATGACATCACAGAGGAGTGAAAATGGTGAACATCTACATCACAGTGTCGTAGAATTCTGGATTGTGATTGGTCAGAAGGTATTGATTAATTTTCTATAACAGCAGCTCAGACAGTAGGGCAGCTGCAATTCACAGGTTTATAATAATGCATTCATTATACGTTATCGTTTCTATAGTAACAGCTCATTCACACGGGTGTGTACAGTGGATGCTGCACATAAACAGATTAAAAAATAGGTGTAATCATTGATATGGTTAAGTCTTCTGTAAGGAGACATGTATTTAACATTTATGGAAGGAGTCTCCAGTGTCATTGTAGCAGTCAGAGGTAAAGCTGTAACTTTAAGTTTTTTTGACATCTTCAGGACAGAGGACTTTACGCTTTGCAGTATCTGAGGGAACGACTGTTTATAGCTGCGACAACATAAATGTGAACAGGAACTAACTTGTTTCACGGATGTCCCACAACATTAAATGTAACTTTAAAAAGATAAAAGTATGAAGTGTGGTACTGAAAAAAATAAACAAGTAGAACTGGGGATGCCTCTGTTACATAAAGCAGGTGCAGACAAGTTGAGACGGATGCAAATGCAGTAAAAGTTTTACTGAAGAGAGGCAGGCAGACAAATCCAAAACGACAGACAGACAATCAGCATCAATAAACATGCGTGGATCAGGCAATCAGCAAACAGAGAACGCTGGGCAAAGGCAGAACACGAAAACCGAGAACTAAACGAAGTCAAGAAACCAGGAAAACAAACACAGAACAAAGGCTTGGTATGGATCAGTCCACAAAACACTGAAACAATACTTTGCAACTTTACAACGAAACACGAGGGTATAAATAAACAGACTAATCAAGGTAAAATCTATTTCAAGGTCAAATCAAGGTCGAAGCTATTAATGAAAACCTTGATATGACCTTGACCCTGATTGGATCAATTCCAAAATGTATTCAATTAAAAATCTATTCATCTACAGCTTATAATGCTAATGCCAAATAAACAAACACTCAACACTTGTTCTTGAGATTTTTCACTTACAAGACACTCAGATGTATGCACAGAAGGACCTAGTGGTGGGGGCAAAAAAATTGTAATCCCTGGCAAATCGCTGTTGTATAAGAGGAATAAAACACTTAGGCACATGCTGTTATAGGAAATTAATCACAGTTGGGGTGGTAACAGTAACTCACCACTCCGTTGTTGGTTATTTTGCTATAATAGAAATACACTGAAGTTTTTAAATGACAGTATAAACACACTTCTGAACAATTATCTGTACATTTATTTACCTGTTTTGAACTTTGGTCTGCTGTTCAACCATTTCTTTTCTTTTTCCTGTTGAAAAAAAACAACAACAATAAAATATCTACATTGAATGAAATATAATAAATCCATTAGTCCTGTCACAGTAAACATTAAACATACACAATATGGCCAAAAGTACGTGCACCCCGACCATCACCCCTATATGTGGTTCTTCCCCAAACTCTAACCACAAAGTTGGAAGAACACAATTGTATAGAATGTCTCTGTATGCTGTAGCATTACAATTTCCCTTCACTGGAGCTAAAAGGCCCAGAACTGTTCCAGCATGACAATGCCCCTGTGCACAAAGCGAGCTCCATGAAGACATGGTGTGTGAAGGTTGCAGTGGAAGAACTCGAGTGTCCTGCACAGAGCCCTGACCTCAACCCCACTGAACACCTTTGGGATGAACTGGAACACCGACTGCACCCCAGACGTCCTTGACATCCCAACATCAGTGGCTGATCTCACTAATGCTCTTGTAGCTGAATGAACACAAATCCCCACAGCCACGCTCCAACATCTAGTGGAAAGCCTTCCCAGAAGAGTGGAGCTTATTATAACAGCAAAGGGGGAATAAATCTGGAATAAGATGTTCAACAAACACATATGGGTGTGTTGGTCAGGGGTGCACATACTTTTGACCATATAGTGTACATAAAACTTGGTCAATTAAAAACAGGAGTGTTTACTAGAAAAATATTCAAACACGCAGAGCTGTACAACGGAAAATAATGTAAAAATTGTGACCTCACTCCAATTTTTATATTAAGGTGAAAAAATTCTTGTAATTTCTTACCTCATAAACAAGAAGGTGATAATCAGACAAACACACACAAACACAACAGCCCCAACACCTGCGTACACACCTAAGCTCTGAGACCCTGTGTGGACGATGATGTGATAATGATTCAGTGTTAAATATTTATCAGTGTGATTCTGAGTTATAGATTTACATCATCGCTCTCACCGTTTAAAGTGACGGAAACTGCAGCTGATCTCTCAGAGCCGTGTTTATTCTGAGCCTTGCAGTAGTACTGTCCACTCTGTAGAGCTCTGTAACTCTGTCCAGATCCTACAGGTGATGATTCTTTCTCCTTAAACCAGGTGTACTTCTCCACAGGTGGGTTAGCATCACTGCTGCAGGTCAGAGTCACTGAACTGCCCTCCACTATCTCACCAGAGGAGCTGATGGACACTGAGACATTCTTTGGAGGATCTAAAATGGGTAGGGAAGTTAGACTTTAAATTAAATCTATGATAGTTTTATCTCTTATTGGCTGGGAGGAGATCTTCAGCTTTAACTTACACAGAACATTCAGAGTTACACCGATGGAGTCCTGATGTCCGACTTCATTACTGCACTTGCACTTGTACTTTCCACTGTGCTCAATTCTGATCTTGGAGATGATGTAGGCCTTTCCTTTTCCTACTGATGTTGTCCCCTTAAACCAGGTGTAGATCTCTACAGGAGGGTTAGCATCACTGCTGCAAGTCAAAGTCACTGAACTGCCCTCCACTATCTCACCAGAGGAGCTGATGGACACTGAGACGTTCTTTGGAGGATCTAAAGAGTTCCATGATAAGAGTGAGGAAATCAGTTCATGATCATAATCAATGATTTTCTTGATTCCTTTCATTAAATATCATGTGCTTCATCATCTATTGAGTTACACAATATATAAGAAAAGATAAATAAAGCTCACATCTGACGCTGAGGGTTTGAGCAGGAGAGGGGAGATGTTCATATCCTCTTACAGCACAGCTATAACTGCCTGCATCCTCACTGCTGACCCGCTGCAGGTGGAATTTATTGCTCTTGGTGGTCTTTGTGGTTAAACCACGTCTGTTTTTGTACCAGACGAATGTGGGATCAGTCAGACTGCAGGTGGTTTTACAGGTCAGAACGGCTGATTGTCCCTCTGTCACTTCTGCAGGAGCGATCACCTGAAGATCTTAAACAATGAGAGAAACATTAATCTGCTTCAGTGAATAATCTACCAGCTCGTTTCCCTCAATCAGTCCTTCACAGTTTTTATGCAGATAAAAAAAGTAAACTCTGTGTTTTCCTCAACCATTAGTAAAGCTAAATGTTGTCAAACAAACAAATAAACAAACAAATAAACAAATAAATAAATACTAGGCCCTGATTTACTAAGTGTTTGTGCGTGTGTGTGTGTGTGTTGTGATAACAATGGCAAATTGTAAATTTTGTGTTTGAATATGAGATTTGGAGGTTTTCTATGTACTAACTAGTAAAAACTAGTGGGTGGAGTCAATGCAAATAAAATAATTTAGCACCTACAGTGTGAGTTATTGTCTTATAAAAATGAAAAACTGGTTTAAAATTCTCACAGTAAAGTTTTAGATTAGATATTCACCACAATTTTAATCATATCTACCTTATTAACAGAAATATGCTAGCGTCTGTACTCTTTCATTTTTCCTTCATATTGTGGTTTGAAGTTTTCAGCACATCATATGACTTTTTATTGACATTATACTCGACCCGTAATTACACATACATGCGGCTGATATTAAATATAAAACCAACTTTATCTCAGAAATATAATCTTAATTCTGAGAATCTTTCTTACTGTGATTATTTTTAGGAACTGAACATAAAGTCTTTATAAATGTATATTTTTCCTTTAAGTGGTGAACATGGGATTATATAAAGATCTATTTATACCAAAGTCAGCATTTTTAAATTGCTTAAAACTTGTTAGTCTTCAAATTTATCGGTTTTTATTACATGCTAATATAATAAATTCATCTTTTGTGTCCTCTGTTATCATATGTAATGGTAGCGTGGAACTACATTACCCATCAGCCCCTGCATGTCACGTCACCCTCAGCTGTGTCTCAATATACCTTCTTATGCTATTTAAGTTCTGGTGGTTGTGTGTTTCTTGGTCAAGCTTTTTGTTGTTGTTAGTTGTTATCTTTGTAAATCTAAGCTTTTAAGTGTTTAATTTAAAAAAAAAATAAT
Source organism: Pangasianodon hypophthalmus (assembly GCF_027358585.1). Taxonomy (NCBI): domain Eukaryota; kingdom Metazoa; phylum Chordata; class Actinopteri; order Siluriformes; family Pangasiidae; genus Pangasianodon; species Pangasianodon hypophthalmus. Next base: position 17,513,040 of record NC_069735.1, on the reverse strand, counting down.
AATAATTCAATAAGACCATGTTAGAGATCTTCATTAATCTGCTACAAAACTCTCACACTCCTGTATCTACAGAGAGATTATGGTCTGAGTGATATATTTAGAAAATAAGATGATTTTATTTACCTGTAACAGTGAGTGTAACTCCAGGAAAACCCAGGAATTTTTCTTTCTCTTCGTTTGTTATGATTCTGAAGCAGTACATGTGTTCATCTGTTTTCTTGACGTCTCTCAGTCTGAGGGAGAAGTGTTTCTGTTCATCTCCTAAATACTCCACTCTGTCTGAGTAACCTGGTTCATTACGCAGATCAGTCGGCTCTATACCTGGAACTGGGTTAATTAACCAAAACGCCTTCTTCACTGTAAGACGTGTTGGGTGTGTGTAAGTGCCGTTCATAAACACTGTAGATCCTTTTATAGCACAGAGATTTGGTTGGCTGTATTTCACACTCCATTCATTCCCAAGAGCTCCTGAAACATGATACATGAAAGAGGTGATTAGAGATCATTATCCTGAGCCCCATAAAACACTGAGTTAGCTTACAGCTTCACTTCTCGTCCTCTGGAACTCCGGGTTGGAGAAATAAAACCAGTTCTTTACCACTGGAAGAAAACCATGTGCAGGATTTGGACATAGCAGTGTGTTTTAAATTCATAGCTCGTAATGTGGAATTAACATTTAACAGCATCCACTACTATTCAGTCGTCACTTATGTCTGTTTTTCTTTAAATCCAGTGTCACTGATAAACAAATTGTAACAAGAATATTTCACCTGGACTTCAGGTTTTGCGGGCAGGAGATGATGTTATTGTTTACTGCATTTTATATCTTACTAAGAGTTGAGTTAAGCACACACACATCCGTATTCAGACCTCAGATTAAAGTTGTATTTATTGTCTCTGGGGTGTGTAGTTGTGATGATGTTAATGTGTGACTCACCTGAGATCAGGAACAGAAAGATCAGATAAAGTGGAGAAGCCATTCTGAGGGACATCATTGCTGGAAAGCTTCTATAGAAATGAAAATATATAAAATTTACTTATAATAAGTCACAACAACAACATACAATCTACTAAGCTGTTAATCCTCGAAATAATTAAGAAATAACAGACAATTATCACAGCATCCATCAGAAGACTTTCATTAGCGGAGGAATTATTTATTTTTATAGCACAGTTCAGTTGAATTCTGGTTTCTGATTGGTCAGAAGGTGTTGATTGATTCTCTATAACAGCAGCTCTGACAGTAGTGCAGCTGCAAATCACAGGTTTATTTTAAGGCGCTAGTTCTGATACATTATCGTTTCTATAGTAACAGCTCATTCACAGGGACTTGTACAGTGAACGCTCCACATAAACGGATTAAACAAATGACTGTAATCATTGATAAGGAGAAATATTCTGTAAGGAGACAATTATTTAATGGAAGGAGTCTCCAGTGTCAGAGCTTTGTAACAGTAAGAGGTAAAGCTGTAACATTATGTTTTCTGACATTTTCAGGACAGATGAGTTTATGCTTTACAGTACACAGATTAAACAGATAAAAAAGTATGATGTGCCATTTGTTAAGAAAAAATTTAATTGTGGGCAAATTATTGTGGTATAAAAGGAATAAACAGTGGTGACGTGCTGTTATAAGAAAAGAATCAACTTGAGGGTGGTAACAGTAACTCCGCTTCATCACACCACCCCATCACTCAGTATTTTACACCACACACACACTGTTTTATTTTTTCTTCAACAATAATCATATTATATTCTCTGAATATGAGGACTGCTCTTTTTAACTGTTTATAGAGCTTTTTAATTAATCACAATAATCAAACATTCACAAGCCACAAAAGAAAACCTGTACATGAATTCACTGTTACCAAATCTACTCAGAGAAGCTCACACATGCTTAAAACATTGCTTACTTTTCATGCACTAATCTGCATAGTCATAGAATTGTCATTATTTGCATATCAGAATCCGAGAATTGAAGGAGAAATGTTCTGGAAAGATGTCTAAAGTAGAATAGTACACAAAAATCACATATATTTTACAAACCAGGATGCTTAAAAACAAAAAGATGCAGTGCTATCAGTTAAGATAAAGAATCGGCTAAAAAGAGAATAATTATGTAGATTTATTACTTGTGCATGAAGCTAAGCAAATATTTCAAGTGTAAATAGTGCATGCACTTGTGGGACAAACAGCAGTGATCACTGATTCATGGAAAGAGCAGGTATATAGAAGACAAACTGAACATGAAACTCTAGCTGTATGAAACACATTTGATAAATGAATAGAGCTAAATGTATTGGCCCCGATGGCCTTCCACACTACATCACCACAGTACCACCTACAGCCACAGCTACATAATCAGCCTTTCTCCTCTCTGCTCCTGGAGTACTCCTGCTCTACTAATGTCAGTGTTTTCCCTTTTCCCAACACACCTGATTCAACTCATCAGATAATTAACAAAGCAGAAAGCAGGAAAATGTTATATAAGATAACATTACTCCTGTAGCAGGACTCAGAAACATGACAATAGGTGTGGGTCACATGACCAAAATATCAAATCACACTTCATACCATACATGAAGACATTTTCAGGGTACACAATATGTATCACTATATGAACACTTGCTAAGGAACTGTCAGCAAAAAAACCCCAAAAAAACAATGAAACTGCTACTACACTTACTACAGCCTGTCAGTCAGTCTGTGCGTTACCATGGCAACATGCAGCCTTGGCTTCTTTGGGAACTATTTCTATCGACGGAGCAAAAATAACCAAAATATTTGGCCATATTGTGTCTGACATATCAGTTACTTGATATTAATTTCTTATTAATAGAACTGTCACACTTGCAATCGTGCTGTTTATCTGTGGCCTCGTGCCTACGGCCACATCACAGCCACGCCCATATTCAGTTTAACAGCATTCTTGCTCATGTCATATTGCTTAATTAACTTTAAAAATAATTATTTATCATTAAAAAATAAGGAAACATAAAAAATATTAGCAAAAAATTGCAACATTTTGCCATTTTAAATATTCAATACAGATATTTTAATATTGAGTTTGAAATTGTTATAAAAAATACACAAAAAGCCACAATTATCTCAGACACAATTTATCATGAAATCAGTATTATATCCATAATTCCCATCACAGATAAGCGAAAAAAAAAAAAGTTACCAAAAGTCATGTAGCTCCCAATTTAACAACACCAACTACAACCGCACTGAAAAAAACCAACACTTAGCCTCTCTATGTTCAGGAAATGTACATATACTGAGGAAATTTTGTAAAATATTAAACGTTAATGTTTTCTTACTGTGCCTTCTCGACCTTGATGTCCAGCAACCAAACTACGACTAAAGAAAAGCGTGAGAGAAAGAATGTGTGGTTAAGAGCTGTTGCTGATGTGTGTGAAAACACGCCTTTTTGTTTCCTCTTTATTGCTGATTCAGTCCCTACTTCAGAATTGGAGAAAATATTCAGACAAAGAAAGATAAGAGATACACGTTTTTAATGAATCTAAAAGAAAATGCTCTACATGCTCCCTAAATATATTTTTAAGAAACCCTAAGAGACTTGCACTGAAGCAGAGAGTTTTTGCCTCGAGTAGGATGAAGTCATTTTTGGGTAATGTGCTGCATGCTTGTGCATTTATTAATAAAAGTGATGTATTTCAACATTAATTACATCAGACTTTTTTAAAAATTATTATTAAATTAGCCAAAAAAAAACTTTACTAGCATTTTCAAACGTGTTATTGCATCAGCAAGACTGTCTTTGCACCAGAGTAAAAACTATGCATGCATTATGTACAGTACATTTTAACACATCAGTCCAATGTGTGAATGAATCAACCCATTGCCATGCCAACTGAGGAAGTGAAACAACACCCCAAACGACAAAACACACACTACACAATGCTTAAAACTGTCTGTTTTATTTTTAAAATGAGTAATTTATAGGTATTATGGGTATTTATCTAATGTTGTGGTATATTTTATCTTATTATGAGACTTTCTATCCTCCCTAATGTGATACAACAAGCTTTAGGTATTTTTATCATCTATATCTAAATTACGAAGTAAGCCAATGCCCTTTATAAATAAACAGCTCAGCTCATTGCTTGAAAATGATCTAATGCTGGTGCTAATCTTCACTAATGCTAATCTTTGCTAATGCTAACTCTAGTTGGAATCTACTCAAGGGGCCTCCGTACATCCTGGGGCAGATCTCTGTGAACATGGGCAGGAATGGGGTCAGCTCAGGGAGTAAAAAAAAAAAAATCATTCAAATGTTGAACCCAGCTACTTAACCTTTAGACTCTGGACTAATGCAGCTTTAACAGGAAGTGTTGGTGTTGAATTGTCCTGTAGTGCAGTACCACTGCTCTGCCACAAGGGTCATGAGCAGTTACTTTTCTAAACACTAATCTCACATTTCAATCCTGTCTTCAATGCCTCCCTTCATCACTCGGAAGTGTGTATTACCTACATCACATGGGTGTCAGTGTGTAGTGTGGAGAAGATCTTAAAGTATCAACACAGGAGTGAAGATCATTAAATTAAATACCGAAATTAAATACAATGAAGATAATGCTGTAATATTGAAGATAATAATATAATACTGAATATAATACTGTAATACTGAATATTGCATCAGTATAAGTTTAGGATGTTGTGACAGGAAAAAGTTCACTTCCTGAGAAAACAGATTTTTATTTAATAGTGATTGAATGTATTATGAAACGAAAGTTTCTGTTTGCGTAAGCAGAAGTCAGAATAAATGTGTGTAAAGCAGCTCTTTCCACATGACTGAGTGAAATGAACTCAACAGCTCCTCCTTCAGGCCAAAGGAGTCACAGCAGGAGATGGTCATAGAGAGAAACACATTAATCCAGTGTTAATTATGGCTTTAAAGGACTGTGACACTGATACACACTGGCATGATGAAGTAAAAAAAAAAAAAAAAAAAAAGATGGTCATTTATCATACACACTTCAAGTAAATGACCTCAATTAAAGACACTGCAACTTAATGCACCAGTGTATACATGATAAACATTATATATTTATATATTTATATATGTGTCTGTTCCCCGAGCTAAACAAAATTATAGACATACTCAGACAGTTTGTTTTAGTAACCTAATTACCTTAAAATTAAACCAAACCGAATGCATAGCCAGCACAGTTGATCTCAATCTAGGACTGTTGAATATTAGATCTCTTGCGTCTAAAGCGCTTATTGTTAATGAAACCATTACTGATCAGGAGTTTGATGTACTGTGTTTAACAGAAACGTGGATTAAACCAAACGAGTTTGTAGCATTAAATGAAGCTAGTCCTCCCGGGTACAGGTACATACATCAGCCCCATCTAACTGGCAGAGAAGGAGGCGTCGCAGTCATTTATAATGATAATCTAGCCGTCACACAAAAACCTAGTCATAAATTCAACACATTTGAAGTTCTTTATTCTAACATAACATACGTAGCCACTAAAAATAAGTCTACCCAGGTGATTCCAGTAATTATTATTTACAGACCCCCAGGGCCATATTCTGAATTCCTGTGTGAATTTGCGGATTTCATCTCTAACCTGGTTGTTCCTTTAGACAAGGCATTAATTGTTGGAGACTTAACAATAAAATATTCATTTTGATAATCCAGATGATCCTCTGAGAACAGCAGTTGTGTCCATTCTAGATTCAGTAGGGGTTAATCAGAATGTAATAGGACCCACCCATAGTGGTGGTCACACTCTTGATTTAATACTAACATTCGGATTAAATATAGAAAATATAGTCTCATGTTCACAGTCTGAAGCTATCTCAGATCATTACCTCATCTCATTTAAAATGTGTATTAATCATAGTATATGCACCTTGCCACATCACCATGTCAAACGTACGTTCACGTCAACAACTGCACAGTTTTATCAGTAATCTCCCAGATTTATCAACCATGATTGGATCACCGTCTGATCCCGAAGAACTTGACCAGGCAACTGAATGTTTAGAATCAACGTTCTGCAACTCGCTAGATAAGGTAGCTCCACTTAAAAGAAAAATAATTAGGGAGAAAAAGCAAGCACCCTGGTATAGCGATCACACACGAACTTTAAAACAGACCACTCGAAAACTAGAACGTAAATTGCGTCAAACTAACTTGGTAGTATTTCAAATAGCATGGAAGGAGAGCCTTTTGAGCTATAAGAAAGCTCTTAGTGCTGCTAGATCAATGTATCTCTCCACCCTAATTGAAGATAACAGAAATAATCCTAGATTCTTATTTAATACTGTAGCAAAATTAACTAGGAATAAGACCACAATAGAAACATGCACACAATCATTATATAGCAGCCATGACTTCATGAATTTTTTCAATGGTAAAATTGAAAATATCAGGCTAGAAATTCAGACTATTAATTTAAAACCGGACAGTTCTATAACTAACCCTGTAGATGATAATATGATAATATTAGATAAACAACTACAACGCTTTAGTCCCCTTGAAGAGACTGAACTAATTTCACTAATTTCATCATCAAAATCATCAACCTGTATGCTAGATCCTTTACCTACTTGTTTCCTCAAACAGATCATTCCTGAAACAATCAAACCTCTTTTAAAGATAATCAATTCTTCCCTTAGCATTGGCTATGTACCTAAATCTTTTAAATTAGCAGTTATCAAGCCCCTGATTAAAAAACCTTGACCCCTGTCAGCTGTCTAACTATAGACCAATATCAAACCTCCCCTTTATTTCCAAGGTCCTAGAAAAGGTTGTAGCACATCAGCTATGCTCATACTTACATAGGAATAACATTCATGAAATGTACCAGTCAGGATTTAGGCCTCATCATAGCACAGAGACAGCACTGGTAAAAGTTGTAAATGACTTACTACTGGCCTCTGATCAGGGTTGTGTCTCCTTGCTGGTGCTGCTTGACCTTAGTGCGGCTTTTGATACCATTGATCATGCTATTCTCCTCAATAGACTAGAAAATGTAGTAGGCATTAAGGGAACAGCCCTTTCCTGGCTCAGGTCTTATTTGACTGATCGTTATCAGTTTGTAAACCTAAATGGTGACTTCTCTTCTCAAGCTAAGGTAAAGTTTGGTGTCCCGCAAGGCTCTGTTTTAGGCCCACTGCTCTTTTCTCTATATATGCTACCTCTGGGTAAAATTATCCGTAAGCATGGTATTAGCTTCCACTGTTACGCTGATGACACACAGTTGTATGTTTCAGCAAAGCCAGATGACAGACACCAGCTTAATAAAGTTGAGGAATGTGTAAAAGACATTAGAAACTGGATGCTTATTAACTTTCTCTTTCTTAATTCTGACAAGACAGAAGTACTTGTACTAGGACCACATGCAGCTAGAAGTAAGCTTTCTGATTACATAATAACGCTGGATGGTCTTTCTGTTTCATCATGTGCAGCAGTAAAAGACCTTGGTGTGATTATCGACTCTAGTCTTTCTTTTGAAGCTCATGTAGATAATATAACTAGGATTGCTTTCTTTCATCTCAGAAATATTGCTAAAATAAGAAATATATTGTCACTACACAATGCAGAAAAATTTGTTCATGCTTTTGTTACCTCTAGGTTGGATTATTGTAATGCCTTACTGTCTGGATGTTCCAGTAGATGCATAAACAAGCTCCAGTTAGTCCAGAATGCAGCAGCGAGAGTCCTTACTAGAACCAGAAGATATGACCACATCACCCCTATCTTATCCACACTGCATTGGCTCCCAGTCAAATTTCGTATTGATTATAAAATACTACTATTGACCTATAAAGCACTAAATGGTCTCACGCCACAGTACCTGAGCGAACTTTTGGTCTTTTATGATCCGTCACGCCTACTCAGATCAAAAGGTGCAGGCTATTTGTTGGTACCTCGAATAATGCGGGCTACAGCTGGGGGTAGAGCTTTCTTTTACAAAGCCCCACAGTTATGGAACAGCCTTCCACTTAGTGTTCGGGGCTCAGACACAGTCTCAGTGTTTAAGTCTAGGCTGAAAACATATTTGTTTAGTCAAGCCTTTTGTGAAAAGTTTTCTTAGGTACAGGGGGAGGTCTGGAGGGTTTCACAGGCATAGAGTGTTGTGGTGAACTGGGATGTTTGGATGCTGTCGCCCCCCCCACTCTCACACGTTCACTCAGGTTTGTCGACGGTGGAGTGGCTGGCTGCTTTATGTCCCAGGACTCCCTCATGTCTGTGTTAGCTTCTGGCTCTCCCTTTTAGTTATGCTGTCATAGCTAGTCTTGCCGGAGTTCCTGCTTGCACTCTGCATGCAAAGTACATCGTGCTTAACCATTAGAGGACAAAAGCTCACCTAACAATCTCTTCCTTTCTCTCCATCTCTCTCTCTCCCTCACTCTCTGTCGAGCTACACATGCTACTTCTGAGATGCCAGTGATGCCAGTGATCCTGACCCCTTCTGCTCCTCCTCGCTGCCTGACCCATCCTGATGCCCTACTTTTGGATGGAGTTCTCATTGGTTGAGTTCGCTCGCTGCTGCTGGGGGTGGCCCCATATGGACTGCCTGAAGAACTGATTGGATTGCTGGGGATGGTGCCACCTGGGGGCTGTGGAGATGGCTTGAGGATCACATATGGGGAGCTGTACTGTAATGGCTTGGGACTGCGATTGCTGTAGTGGCTTTGAGGCCGCAGTTGCCACGAGCAGCTTCGTACTCAGGACTCCATCAGTGGACAGTGGATAGATTTAACCAGCCGGACTTCTTGCAAAAACTGCCATGAATTTATTGGTTGCACAATTGCACTATTTGTCCATATAGTACACAATAGAAGGGATTTATTTATAATTGCACTATCCGTTGCACCCAGATGAGGATGGGTTCCCTTTTGAGTCTGGTTCCTCCCAAGGTTTCTTCCTCATATCATCTCGGGGAGTTTTTCCTTGCCACCGTTGCCACTGGCTTGCTCATTAGGGATAAATTCACAGTGATAAATTCAAATATTTACAATATATTTTTGTGAATCCATTTATTTCTGTAAAGCTGCTTTGTGACAATGTCCATTGTTAAAAGCGCTATACAAATAAAATTGAATTGAATATATATTTGACTGAATCCTGTAAGTGTTACTGAGGATGAGGCTTCTTTTTTAATATGCTGAGATACAAATAAAGGAAAAAATAAACCAACAGAACAAAATAATTCTAAAGTAACAGATATACACCAAACAAAGTAATAAACAGTAATAAAATACACTTTTATTTAGGGGTAAATATTTAAAATATTCCACCATACTCTATATAATAAACATAAAAAGATAAACTATAAAAATACAGTATAACCATATATTTATACAAAATAAATCAACACAACAATTAGCATATAGCATGTTATAGATAAGGGATTTCAGACCTGAACCTACATAAATGATGCATATTCCTTTGATTATCCTCCACACACACACACACACACACACACACAATGCTATTAGACTTAATTAAATTCTATAAATACATTTGTCTTTTTTAATAAAGCTTGACTCCATGTTACAGCTGTTCTAAATGACAGTCTCCTGCCCCCTTCCCCCAGTTCACTCTAGTAACCCTAACACTAATGCTGTGTTCGAGGCAAAGGTGCAACTTGTAATTTCCCGCCTACAACCAGTAAAAAAAACAAAAAAACCATTGAAAACACCCCCTTTACATGAAATTTCAACTCGTTAACTTGGGGTAGTCTTCTCAAGTACCAGTTCCTTCCCCTTTTACAGAGTTACAGCACATCAACACGGCCGCTCGTTCTGTGAACAGTGTAAAGTTCGTCTTCTCTACTTTTAAATGAGTTTAAAGCAGTTCTGGCTTTAGATCAGTTAATATATAGACAGTATAGTTTTGAGAAGGTAATCATCAACATTACAGTAATCACTAATGTACTCTAGCTTATTGCTAAGCTACTCACTGTTGTCCGCTGTAAGAGCTGTTATGCAATTTTAGTCCAAAATGTTGCATGAATGTTTATAGGGAACAGAACCAATAGTGCGGTTAAAGTAGCTGTTTATGAGCTTCTGAGCTTCTGCTCTGACAGAACAAACAATAGACATGCTTTCATGGAGGTGCCATGTTTTTTTTCCCACTTTGCGAATGTCTTTAGGTGGGAAATGACTTAATTACAATTTCCACATTACCACTTACAAGGAACTACAAATGCAGCATCAGTTCTCCAAAACGATCTTGTGGTTTTTATGCAGGAAGTGTCCAGCAGACTACTTTACAAATTAGCTATTGATAAACGAAAAACAAATACATTTTTAGATTTCCAATATGTGCAGGCAGAAGTTTTATCAAAGTCTGGTGATGTTGTGATGTTGATCATAATAAGCTGAATTTAATCAGGTTCTATATTTTCATTGGGCCTAACTGGATTTTGAGTTAGGATCCGCAAGTGAGTTACATTTACATTTACATTTATCTCATGGGGCTGAGGCTTTAAATATTCAAAATGTGAAAGTTAGCTAACAGTTTAATCCAGATATTTTTTTTTAGTTATCCAATGTTCTCCAGTTACACTTGGTGCACATGATACACATCAAGACATCAGAAGGTATCAAAAAAATAAAAAATAAAAAAGCTCATGTGGCATCTGGAGAGTTTCTAGAAGCTTTCCACTGACCAGGTGGGAGCTGTGGTGAGGTTGAATAAATGGGTGAATGTTGATTAATTCACTCTGCTGTAGATCACAGTGGGATCCTCAGCATTGGAAGGCCTGCAGAAAGAGAGTAAATGATCAGAGTAAGATCCAGCAGAAGATCATTTCCAGCTCTGTTGGAGTGGAGGAAACAGACCGGCTCCTCTCACCTGTAGTCAGCACCGGTGCGAGTAAATCTAATACTAGCGTACTGAACCTCCTTGTCCTCAGAGCCAGAAGCTTTCAGAGCAGAACTCTCAGCGCTCCCGGGGTCACCGGCACTCCGGCGTACAACTCTGGCATACAGGACTTCATCCTGATTGGCCGAAGCTGAATCAGGTACAGTGTTGTACAGGATTAGATTATCCTGAGGTGGGAGAACATGACATCACAGAGACAGAGGAGTGAAAATGGTGAACATCTACATCACAGCGTTGTAGAATTCTGGATTGTGATTGGTCAGAAGGTGTTGATTAATTTTTTATAACAGCAGCTCTGACAGTAGTGCAGCTGCAAATCACAGGTTTATAATAATGCACTCATTCATTATACGTTATTGTTTCTATAGTAACGGCTCATTCACAGGGGTGTGTACAGTGGATGGTCCACATAAACAGATTAAAAAATGGGTATAATCATTGATTTGGTTAAATTTTTTGTAGGGAGACATGTATTTAACATTTATGGAAGGAGTCTCCAGTGTCTTTGTAGCAGTCAGAGGTAAAGCTGTAACTTTAAGTTTTTTTAACATCTTCAGGACAGAGGAGTTTACACTTTGCAGTATCTGAGGGAACGACTGTTTATAGCTGCGATAACATAAATGTGAACAGGAACTGATTTGTTTCACGGATGTCCCACAACATTAAATGTAACTATAAACAGATAAAAGTATGAAGTGTGGTACTGAAATAAATAAACAAGTAGAACTGGGGATGCCTCTGTCACGTAAAGCAGGTGCGGGCGAGTTGAGACGGATGCAAATGCAGTAAAGGTTTTACTGAAGAGAGGCAGGCAGCCAAATCCAAAACGAACGACAGAATCAGCATCAATAAACATGCGTGGGTCAGACAATCAGCAAACAGAGAACGCTGGGCAAAGGCAGAACACGAAAACCGAGTAATAAACAAAGTCGAGAAACCCGGAAAACAAACACAGAACAAAGGCTTGGTATGGATCAGGCTGGAAAACACTGAAACAATACTTTGCAACTTTAAAATGAAACACGAGGGTATAAATAAACAGACTAATCAAGGTCAAATCAAGAACAAGTGATAACGGTGATTACACATTAGAAACACAATCGATAACAAGACAGGAACCAAAACCCGGACGTGTGCTGTCGCTGTCCAAGCTGCATAACGTACTGACACTCAGTGTGGGGGGTAAACCTGACTGCCACGCCCACCAGCAAGTCCAGTCCTTCTTGTCACTAATTTGTGTTTCTGATATATCTATAAAATATAATTTAAACAGGATGGAAGCTATTGATGAAAACATATTTCGGACATTGATGTGACCCTGTTTGGATCAATTCCAAAATGTATTCAAGTAAAAATCTATTCATCTACAGCTTATTAGGATAATGCCAAATAATTCCTACAACACTCAGATGTATGCACAGAAGGACCTAGTGGCGGGGGCAAAAAAATTGTAATCCCTGGCAAATCGCTGTTGTATAAGAGGAATAAAACACTTAGGCACATGCTGTTATAGGAAATTAATCACAGTTGGGGTGGTAACAGTAACTCACCACTCCGTTGTTGGTTATTTTGCTATAATAGAAACACAGTGAAGTTTTTAAATGACAATATAAACACACTTCTCAACAATTATCTGTACATTTATTTACCTGTTTTGAACTTTGGTCTGCTGTTGAACCATTTCTTTTCTTTTTCCTGTTGAAAAAAAACAACAACAAAATATCAACATTGAATGAAATATAATAAATCCATTAGTCCCGTCAAAGTAAACACTAAACATACACAATATGGCCATCACACCCATATGTGGTTCTTCCCCAAACTCTAACCACAAAGTTGGAAGAACACAATTGTAAAGAATGTCTCTGTATGCTGTAGCATTACAATTTCCCTTCACTGGAACTAAGAGGCTCAAATCTGTTCCAGCATGACAATGCCCCTGTACACAAAGCGAGCTCCATGGAGACATGGTGTGTTAAGGCTGGAGTGGAAGAACTCGAGTGTCCTGCACAGAGCCCTGACCTCAACCCCACTGAACACCTTTGGGATGAACTGGAACACCGACTGCACCCCAGACCTCCTCAACATCCCAACATCAGTGCCTGACCTCACTAATGCTCTTGTAGCTGAATGAACACAAATCCCCACAGCCACGCTCCAACATCTAGTGGAAAGCTTCCCAGAAGAGTGGAGCTCATTATAACAGCAAAGGGGAATAAATGTGGAATGAGATGTTCAACAAACACATATGGGTGTGTTGGTCAGGGGTGCACATACTTTTGACCATATAGTGTACATAAAACTTGGTCAATTAAAAACAGGAGTGTTTACTAGAAAAATATTAAAAAATGCAGAGCTGTACAACAGAAAATAATGTAAAAATTGTGACTATGACCTCACTCCAATTTTTATATTAAGGTGAAAAAATTCTTGTATTTTCTTACCTTATAAACAAGAAGGCGACAATCAGACAAACACACACAAACACAACAGCCCCAACACCTGCGTACACACCTAAGCTCGGAGACCCTGTGTGGACGATGATGTGATAATGAATCAGTGTTCAATATTTATCAGTGTGATTCTGAGTTATAGATTTACATCATCGCTCTCACCGTTTAAAGTGATGGAAACTGCAGCTGATCTGTCAGAGCCATGTTTATTCTGAGCCTTGCAGTAGTACTGTCCACTCTGTAGAGCCCTGTAACTCTGTCCAGATCCTACAGGTGACGATTCATTCCCCTTAAACCAGGTGTAGTTCTCCACAGGAGGGTTAGCATCACTGCTGCAGGTCAGAGTCACTGAACTGCCCTCCACTATCTCACCAGAGGAGCTGATGGACACTGAGACCTTCTTTGGAGGATCTGGAGAGTTCCATGATAAGAGTGACGAAATTAGTTCACGATCATAATCAATGATTTTCTTGATTCCTTTCATTAAATATCATGTGCTTCATCATCTATTGAGTTACACAATATATAAGAAAAGATAAATAAAGCTCACATCTGACGCTGAGAGTTTTAGCAGGAGAGGGGAGATGTTCATATCCTCTTACAGCACAGCTATAACTGCCTGCATCCTCACTGCTGACCCGCTGCAGGTGGACTTCATTGCTCTTGGTGGTCTTTGTGGTTAAACCAGGTTTGTTTTTGTACCAGAGGAATGTGGGATCAGTCAGACTGCAGGTGGTTTTACAGGTCAGAACGGCTGATTGTCCCTCTGTCACTTCTGCAGGAGTGATCACCTGAAGATCTTAAACAATGAGAGAAACATTAATCTGCTTCAGTGAATAATCTACCAGCTCGTTTCCCTCAATCAGTCCTTCACAGTTTTTATGCAGATAAAGAAAATAAACTCTGTGTTTTCCTCAACCATCAGTAAAGCTAAAAGTTGTCAAACAAACAAATAAACAAACAAACAAACAAATAAATAAATAGTAGGCCCTGATTTACTAAGTGTGTGTGTGTGTGTGTGTGTGTGTGTGTGTGTGTGTGTGTGTGATAACAATGGGAAATTGTCAATTTTGGGTTTGAATATGAGATTTGGAAGTTTTCTATGTACTGACTAGTAAAAACTAGTGGGCGGAGTCAATGCAAATAAACTAATTTAGCACCTACAGTGTGAGTTATTGTCTTATAGAAATGAAAAACTGGTTTAAAATTCTCACAGTAAAGTTATAGATTAGATATTCACCACAATTTTAATCATATCTACCTTATTAACAGAAATATCTTTCATTTTTCCTTCATATTGTGGTTTGAAGTTTTCAGCACATCATATGACTTTTTATTGACATTATACTCAAAGGCTCATATTAAATATAAAACCAACTTTATCACAGAAATATAATCTTAATTCTGAGAATCTTTCTTACTGGGAAGTGGTAGCTCAGTGGTTAAGATGTTGGACTTCTGATCCGAAGGCTTGTGATCAGTGGCAGGCTGCCGCTGCTGGGCCCTTGAGCAAGGCCCTTAACCCTCAACTGCTCAGTTGTTTAAATGAGATAATTGTAAGTCGCTCTGGATAAGTGGCTTTGGCGTTTTTGCCAAATGCCATGAATGTAAATGTCTTACTGAGATTATTTCTAGGAACTGAACATAAAGTCTGTATAAATGTATATTTTTCCTGTAAGTGGTGATCTTGGGATTATATAGAGATCTATTTGTACCATAATCAGCATTTTTTAAATTTGCTTAAAACTTGTTAGTCTTCAGTTTTATCAGTTTTTATTACATGCTAATGTAATAAATTCATCTTTTGTGTCCTCTGTTATCATGTGTAATGGTGGCGTGGAACTACATTACCCATCAGCCCCTGCATGTCACGTCACCCTCAGCTGTGTCTAATTATACCTCCTTACGCTATTTAAGTTCTGGTGGTTGTGTGTTTCTTGGTGAAGCTTTTTGTTGTTGTTAGTTGTTATCTCAGTAAATCAAAGCTTTTAAGTGTTTAATTTAAAAAATAATAATAATTCAATAATAACATGTTAGAGATCTTCATTAATCTGACACAAAACTCTCACACTCCTGTATCTAAAGAGAGATTATGGCCTGAGTGATATATGTAGAAAATAGAATGATTTATTTACCTGTAACAGTGAGTGTAACTCCGGGAAAACCCAGGAATTTTTCTTTGTCTTTGTTTGTTATGATTCTGAAGCAGTACATGTGTTCATCTGTTTTCTTCACGTCTCTCAGTCTGAGGGAGAAGTGTTTCTGTTCATCTCCTAAATACTCCAATCTGCTTGAGTAACCTGGTTCATCATACAGATCAGTCGACTCTTTACCCTTAACTGGGTTAATTAACCAAAACGCCTTCTTCACTGTAAGACCTGTTGGGTGTGTGTAAGTGCCGTTGATAAACACTGTAGATCCTTTTAAAGCACAGAGATTTAGTTGGCTGTATTTCACACTCCATTTATTCCCAAGAGCTCCTGAAACATGATACATGAAAGAGGTGATTAGAGGTCATTATCCTGAGCCCCATAAAACACTGAGTTAGCTTACAGCTTCACTTCTCGTCCTCTGGAACTCCGGGTTGGAGAAATAAAACCAGTTCTTTACCACTGGAAGAAAACCGTGTGCAGGATTTGGACATAGCGGTGTGTTCTAAATTCAGAGCTCGTAATGTGGAATTAACATTTAACAGCATCCACTACTATTCAGTCGTCACTTACGTCTGTTTTTCTTTAAATCCAGTGTCACTGATAGACAAATTGTAACAAGAATATTTCACCTGGACTTCAGGTTTTGTGGGCAGGAGATGATGTTATTGTTTATTCCATTTTATATCTTACTAAGAGTTGAGTTAAGCACACACACATCAGTATTCAGACCTCAGATTTAACCGCAGACTAAAACACTATTCACATGTTATGTGAGAGTTATGCACGGGGGCGGAGTTATTCAAAAACACAGGCGTGTCTTAGTTAAACGTGATTCTGACCACGAAATTAATCCCATTTTTCTCACGTAATATCAGCTCAAGGGAGGAGCAGTGTTATATTTATAATGTTACAGTTATAACAAGTATCAAAATATACTGGTGGTTAAAGTTGTATTTATTGTCTCTGGGGTGTGTAGTTGTGATGATGTTAATGTGTGACTGACCTGAGATCATGAACAGAAAGATCAGATAAAGTGGAGAAGCCATTTTGAGGGACATCATTGCTGGCAAGCTGAAAAAAAGTATATATATATATATATATATACATATATATATATATATATATATATATATATATATATATATATGTTCATATATACAGTCAGGTCCCGAAGTATTTGTACAATGACAGAGTTTTTGTGATTTTGCCTTTATACAACACCACAGTGGATTTGAAATAAAACAATCAAGATGTGATCGAAGTGTAGACTTTCAGCTTTATTTTAAGAGGTTCCACAAAAATATGGCATTCACCATTTAGGAATTACAGCCATTGTCAACAAAGTACCTCCATTTTCAGGGGCTCAAAGGTGTTTGGACAACTGACTGGCAAGAAGTTAATTGACCAGGTGCGGTCCATTCCTTCGTTACTTCAAGACAAATGAAGCAGATAAAAGGTCTGGAGTTCAGATCAGGTATTGAGTTGGCATTTGGCAGCTGTTCGACTGGAGCTACCAATATGAAGTCCAAGGAGATCTCAATGCAAGTGAAGGAGACCATCATTAGGCTGAAAAAACAACATAAATCTATAAGAGAGATAGCAAAA